>NW_026909566.1:0-26000 GCF_033115175.1 Lepus europaeus | reverse complement strand
GTATGCCTAACCCCAAGCTACAGAAGTCCCGTAAGCTGTGTCTTTTACCTAAAGTTACAAAATGCCCATTAACAGCACTTCTCTACACACAAGCTACAGAACTCCCGCAAGCCATGGCTCTATACACTCGGCATACAGAACTCTAGTAAACTGCTTCTCTCTGCTCCCAGGCTACAGCACTCCCATACAGTGTGTTTCATACACCTTGGTTACAGAACTGCTGTATAGTGCGTAGGCCTAACCCCAAGCCACAGAACTACTGCTAACTGCGTCTCTTGCACTCAGGCTACAGAACGCAGGTATACTGTGTCTCTCTACACCCAGGTTACACAACACCCAGACGCTGGGTCTCCTACACTCAGGCTGCAGAACTCCCACAAATCATGTCTCTCTACACTCAGCATACAGAGCTCTTGTAAACTGCTTCTCTCTACTCCCAGGCTACAGCAATGCTGTATATGGCGTCTGCCATTCGTGAGCTACTGAACTCCCATATAGTGCGTATGCCTAACCCCAAGCTACAGAACTCCCATAAGCTGACTCTTCCGCCCAAATGTTACAGAACGCCATTAACAGCACCTCTCTACACTCAGGATACAGAATTCTCGGTAACTGCGTCTGCTGCACTCAGGCTACAGAACGCAGGTATACTGCATCTCTCTACACCCAGGTTACAGAACTGCCCTAAGCTACGACTTCTATACTCAGGCTGCAGAACTCCCACAAACCATGGCTCTGTACACTCAGCATACAGAACGCTTGTAAACTGCTTCTCTCTCTACTCCCAGGCTACAGCACTGCTGTATACTGCGTTTGCCAACTCGTGAGCTACTGAACACCCATATAGTGCGTATGCCTAACCCCAAGCTACAGAACTCCCATAAGCTGTGTCTTCCCACCAAAGGTTACAGAACGCCCATTAACAGTGCCTCTCTACATTCAGGATACAGAATTCTCGCTAACTGCATCTGCTGCACTCAGGCTACAGAACGCACGTATACAGTGTCTCTCTTCACCCAGGTTACAGAACTGCCCTAAGCTAAAACTGCTACACTCAGGCTGCAGAACTCTCACAAACCATGGCTCTCTACACTCAGCATACAGAACTCTTGTAAACTGCTTCTCTCTACTCCCAGGCTACAGCAGTCCCATACAGTGTGTTTCATACACTTTGGTTACAGAACTGCTGTATAGTGCGTAGGCCAAACCCCAAGCCACAGAACTACTGCTAACTGCGTCTCTTGCACTCAGGCTACACAACTCAGGTATACTGTGTCTCTCCACACCCAGGTTACAAAACTCCCAGATGCTGGGACTCCTACACTCAGGCTGCAGAACTCCCACAAATCACGTCTCTCTACACTCAGCATACAGAGCTCTTGTTAACTGCTTCTCTCTACTCCCAGGCTACAGCAATGCTGTATATGGCATCTGCCAACTCGTGAGCTACTGAACTCCCATATAGTGCGTATGCCTAACCCCAACCTACAGAACTCCCATAAGCTGACTCTTCCGCCCAAATGTTACAGAACGCCATTAACAGCACCTCTCTACACTCAGGATACAGAATTCTCGGTAACTGCGTCTGCTGCACTCAGGCTACAGAACGCAGGTATACTGCATCTCTCTACACCCAGGTTACAGAACTGCCCTAAGCTACCACTTCTACACTCTGGCTGCAGAACTCCCACAAACCATGGCTCTGTACACTCAGCATACAGAACGCTTGTAAACTGGTTCTCTCTACTCCCAGGCTACAGCACTGCTGTATACTGCGTTTGCCAACTCGTGAGCTACTGACTCCCATATAGTGCGTATGCCTAACCCCAAGCTGCAGAACACCTGTAAGCTGTGTCTTCCACCCTAAGGTTACAGAATGCCCATTAACAGCACTTCTTTATACTCAGGCTACCCTTCTAACCGGGTCACATGAACTCAGGCTAAAGAACGCAGTTATACTGTGTCTCTCTACACCCAGGTTACAGAACTGCCCTAAGCTAAAACTGCTACACTCAGGCTGCAGAACTCCCACAAACCATGGCTCTGTACACTCAGCATACAGAGCTCTTGTAAACTGGTTCTCTCTACTCCCAGGCTACAGCACTGCTGTATACTGCGTTTGCCAACTCGTGAGCTACTGAACTCCCATATAGTGCGTATGCCTAACCCCAAGCTACAGAAGTCCCGTAAGCTGTGTCTTTTACCTAAAGTTACAAAATGCCCATTAACAGCATTTCCCTACACACAAGCTACAGAACTCCAGCAAGCCATGGCTCTATACACTCAGCATACAGAACTCTTGTAAACTGCTTCTCTCTGCTCCCAGGCTACAGCACTCCCATACAGTGTGTTTCATACACCTTGGTTACAGAACTGCTGTATATTGCATAGGCCTAACCCCCAGCCACAGAGCTACCGCTAACTGCGTCTCTTGCACTCAGGCTGCAGAACTCCCACAAATCACGTCTCTCTACACTCAGCATACAGAGCTCTTGTAAACTGCTTCTCTCTACTCCCAGGCTACAGCACTCCCATACAGTGTGTTTCATACACCTTGGTTACAGAACTGCTGTATAGTGCATAGACCTAACCCCCAGCCACAGAGCTACCGCTAAATGCGTCTCCTGCACTCAGGCTACAGAACGCAGGTATACTGTGTCTCTCCACACCGAGGTTACAGAACTCCCAAACGCTGCATCTCCTACAGTAAGGCTGCAGAACTCCCACACACCATGTCTCTCTACACTCAGCATACAGAACTCTTGTAAACTGCTTCTCTCTAGTACTAGGGTACAATATTGCTGTATACTGTGTCTGCCAACTCGTGAGCTACTGAACTCCCATATAGTGCGTATGCCTAACCCCAAGCTACAGAACTCCCATAAGCTAACTCTTCCACCCAAATGTTACAGAACGCCATTAACAGCGCCTCTCTACACTCAGGATACAGAATTCTCGGTAACTGCGTCTGCTGCACTCAGGCTACAGAAGGCAGGTATACTGCATCTCTCTACACCCAGGTTACAGAACTGCCCTAAGCTACCACTTCAACATTCTGGCTGCAGAACTCCCACAAACCATGGCTCTGTACACTCAGCATACAGAGCTCTTGTAAACTGCTTCTCTCTACTCCCAGGCTACAGCAGTCCCATACAGTGTGTTTCATACACCTCGGTTACAGAATTGCAGTATAGTGCGTGGCCTAACCCCAAGCCACAGAACTACCGCTAACAGCATCTCCTGCACTCAGGCTACAGAACGCAGGTATACTGCATCTCTCTACACCCAGGTTACAGAACTGCCCTAAGCTACCACTTCTACACTCTGGCTGCAGAACTCCCACAAAACATGGCTCTGTACACTCAGCATACAGAACGCTTGTAAACTGCTTCTCTCTACTCCCAGGCTACAGCACAGCTGTATACTGCGTTTGCCAACTCGTGAGCTACTGAACTCCCATATAGTGTGTATGCCTAACCCCAAGCTACAGAACTCCCATAAGCTGTGTCTTCCAACCAAAGGTTACAGAACGCCCATTAACAGTGCCTCTCTACATTCAGGATACAGAATTCTCGCTAACAGCATCTGCTGCACTCAGGCTACAGAACGCAGGTATACAGTGTCTCTCTTCACCCAGGTTACAGAACTGCCCCAAGCTACCACTTCTACACTCTGGCTGCAGAACTCCCACAAACCATGGCTCTGTACACTCAGCATACAGAACTCTTGTAAACTGCTTCTGTCTACTCCCAGGCTACAGCAGTCCCAAACAGTGTATTTCATACACTTTGGTTACAGAAATGCCGTATAGTGCATAGGCCTAACCCCCAGCCACAGAGCTACCGCTAACAACATCTCCTGCATTCAGGCTACAGAACACAGGTATACTGCATCTCTCTACACCCAGGTTACAGAACTGCCCTAAGCTACCACTTCTACACTCTGGATGCAGAACTCCCACAAACCCTGGCTCTGTGCACTCAGCATACAGAACTCTTGTAAACTGCTTCTCTCTACTCCCAGGCTACAGCACTGCTGTATACTGCGTTTGCCAACTCGTGAGCTACTGAACTCCCATATAGTGCGTATGCCTAACCCCAAGCTACAGAAGTCCCGTAAGCTGTGTCTTTTACCTAAAGTTACAAAATGCCCATTAACAGCACTTCTCTACACACAAGCTACAGAACTCCCGCAAGCCATGGCTCTATACACTCAGCATACAGAACTCTTGTAAACTGCTTCTCTCTGCTCCCAGGCTACAGCACTCCCATACAGTGTGTTTCATACACCTTGGTTACAAAACTGCTGTATAGTGCGTGGCCTAACCCCAAGCCACAGAACTACCGCTAAGAGCATCTCCTGCACTCAGTCTACAGAACGCAGGTATACTGCATCTCTCTACACCCAGGATACAGAACTGCCCTAAGCTACCATTTCTACACTCAGGCTGCAATACTCCCGCAAACCATGGCTCTCTACACTTAGCATACAGAACTCTTGTAAACTGCTTCTCTCTATTCCCAGGCTACAGCACTGCTGTAGATGGCGTCTGCCAACCGTGAGCTACTGAACTCCCATATAGTGCGTATGCCTTACCCAAGCTACAGAACTCCCGTAAGCTGTGTCTTTTACCTAAAGTTACAAAATGCCCATTAACAGCACTTCTCTACACTCAAGCTACAGAACTCCCGCAAGCCATGGCTCTATACTCTCAGCATAAAGAACTCTTGTAAACTGCTTCTCTCTGCTCCTAGGCTACAGCGCTCCCATACAGTGTGTTTCATACACCTTGGTTACAGAACTGCTGTATAGTGCGTGGCCTAACCCCCAGCCACAGAACTACTGCTAACTGCGTCTCTTGCACTCAGGCTACAGACTGAAGATATACTGTGTCTCTCCACACCCAGGTTACACAACTCCCAGACGCTGGGTCTCCTACACTCAGGCTGCAGAACTCCCACAAATCACGTCTCTCTACACTCAGCATACAGAGCTCTTGTAAACTGCTTCTCTCTACTCCCAGGCTACAAGCGCTGCTGTATACTGCGTTTGCCAACTCGTGAGCTACTGAACTCCCATATAGTGCGTATGCCTAACCCCAAGCTGCAGAACACCTGTAAGCTGTGTCTTCCACCCTAAGGTTACAGAATGCCCATTAACAGCACTTCTTTATACTCAGGCTACAGAACTCCTTCTAACCGGGTCTCCTGAACTCAGGCTAAAGAACGCAGTTATACTGTGTCTCTCTACACCCAGGTTACAGAACTGCCCTAAGCTAAAACTGCTACACTCAGGCTGCAGAACTCCCACAAACCATGGTTCTGTACACTCAGCATACAGAACGCTTGTAAACTGCTTCTCTCTACTCCCAGGCTACAGCACTGCTGTATACTGCGTTTGCCAACTCGTGAGCTACTGAACTCCCATATAGTGCGTATGCCTAACCCCAAGCTACAGAAGTCCCGTAAGCTGTGTCTTTTACCTAAAGATACAAAATGCCCATTAACAGTACTTCTCTACACTCAAGCTACAGAATTCCCGCAAGCCATGGCTCTATACACTCAGCATACAGAACTCTTGTAAACTGCTTCTCTCTGCTCCTAGGCTACAGCACTCCCATACAGTGTGTTTCATACACCTTGGTTACAGAACTGCTGTATAGTGCATAGGCCTAACCCCCAGCCACAGAGCTACCGCTAACTGCGTCTCCTGCACTCAGGCTACAGAATGAAGGTATACTGTGTCTCTCCACACCGAGGTTACAGAACTCCCAAACGCTGCATCTCCTACAGTAAGGCTGCAGAACTCCCACACACCATGGCTCTCTACAGTCAGCATACAGAACTCTTGTAAACTGCTTCTCTCTACTCCTAGGTACAGCACTGCTGTATACTGCGTCTGCCAACTCGTGAGCTACTGAACTCCCATATAGTGCGTATGCCTAACCCCAAGCTACAGAACTCCCATAAGCTAACTCTTCCGCCGAAATGTTACAGAACGCCATTAACAGCGCCTCTCTACACTCAGGATACAGAATTCTCGGTAACTGCGTCTGCTACACTCAGGCTACAGAATGCAGGTATACTGCATCTCTCTACACCCAGGTTACAGAACTGCCCTACGCTACCACTTCTACATTCTGGCTGCAGAACTCCCACAAACCATGGCTCTGTACACTCAGCATACAGAGCTCTTGTAAACTGCTTCTCTCTACTCCCAGGCTACAGCAGTCCCATACAGTGTGTTTCATACACCTCGGTTACAGAATTGCAGTATAGTGCGTGGCCTAACCCCAAGCCACAGAACTACCGCTAACAGCATCTCCTGCACTCAGGCTACAGAACGCAGGTATACTGCATCTCTCTACACCCAGGTTACAGAACTGCCCTAAGCTACCACTTCTATACTCTGGCTGCAGAACTCCCACAAACCATGGCTCTGTACACTCAGCATACAGAACGCTTGTAAAGTGCTTCTCTCTACTCCCAGGCTACAGCACTGCTGTATACTGCGTTTGCCAACTCGTGAGCTACTGAACTCCCATATAGTGCGTATGCCTAACCCCAAGCTACAGAACTCCCATAAGCTGTGTCTTCCAACCAAAGGTTACAGAACGCCCATTAACAGTGCCTCTTTACATTCAGGATACAGAATTCTCGCTAACTGCATCTGCTTCACTCAGGCTACAGAACGCACGTATACAGTGTCTCTCTTCACCCAGGTTACAGAACTGCCCCAAGCTACCAATTCTACATTCTGGCTGCAGAACTCCCACAAACCATGGCTCTGTACACTCAGCATACAGAACACTTGTAAACTGCTTCTCTCTACTCCCAGGCTACAGCACTGCTGTATACTGTGTTTGCCAACTAGTGAGCTACCGAGCTCCCATATAGTGCGTATGCCTAACCCCAAGCTACAGAAGTCCCGTAAGCTGTGTCTTTTACCTAAAGTTACAAAATGCCCATTAACAGCACTTCTCTACACACAAGCTACAGAACTCCCGCAAGCCATGGCTCTATACACTCAGCATACAGAACTCTTGTAAACTGCTTCTCTCTGCTCCCAAGCTACAGCACTCCCATACAGTGTGTTTCATACACGTTGGTTACAGAACTGCTGTATAGTGCGTAGGCCTAACCCCAAGCCACAGAACTACTGCTAACTGCGTCTCTTGCACTCAGGCTACAGAACGCAGGTATACTGTGTCTCTCCACACTGAGGTTACACAACTCCCAGATGTTGGGTCTCCTACACTCAGGCTGTAGAACTCCCACAAATCACGTCTCTCTACACTCAGCATACAGAGCTCTTGTAAACTGCTTCTCTCTACTCCTAGGGTACAGCACTGCTGTAGACGGCGTCTGCCAACTCGTGAGCTACTTAACTCCCATATAGTGCGTATGCCTAACCCCAAGCTACAGAACTCCCGTAAGCTGTGTCTTTTACCTAAAGTTACAAAATGCCCATTAACAGCACTTCTCTACACTCAAGCTACAGAAGTCCCGCAAGCCATGGCTCTGTACACTCAGCATACAGAACTCTTGTAAACTGCTTCTCTCTACTCCCAGGCTACAGCACTGCTGTATACTGCGTCTGCCAACTCGTTAGCTACTGAACTCCCATATAGCGCGTATGCCTATCCCCAAGCTGCAGAACACCTGTAAGCTGTGTCTTCCACCCTAAGGTTACAGAATGCCCATTAACAGCACTTCTTTATACTCAGGATACAGAATTCTCGGTAACTGCGTATGTTGCACTCAGGCTACCGAATGCAGGTATACTGCATCTCTCTACACCCAGGTTACAGAACTGCCCTAAGCTGCCACTTCTACACTCTGGCTGCAGAACTCCCACAAACCATGGCTCTGTATACTCAGGATACAGAACTCTTGTAAACTGCTTCTCTCTACTCCCAGGCTACAGCACTGCTGTATACTGCGTTTGCCAACTCGTGAGCTACTGAACTTCCATACAGTGCGTATGCCTAACCGCAAGCTACAGAACTCCCATAAGCTGTGTCTTCCATTCAAAGCTTACAGAATGCCCACTTACAGCGCCTCTCTACATTCAGGATACAGAATTCTCGGTAACTGCGTCTGCTGCACTCAGGCTACAGAACGCAGGTATACTGCATCTCTCTACGCCCAGGTTACAGAACTGCCCTAAGCTACCACTTCTACACTCAGGCTGCAGAACTCCCACAAACCATGGCTCTGTACACTCAGCATACAGAGCTCTTGTAAACTGCTTCTCTCTACTCCCAGGCTACAGCACTGCTGCATACTGTGTTTGCCAACTCGTGAGCTACTGACTCCCATATAGTGCGTATGCCTTACCCCAAGCTGCAGAACACCTCTAAGCTGTGTCTTCCACCCTAAGGTTACAGAATGCCCATTAACAGCACTTCTTTATACTCAGGCTACAGAACTCCTTCTAACCGGGTCTCCTGAACTCAGGCTAAAG
Source organism: Lepus europaeus (assembly GCF_033115175.1). Lineage (NCBI taxonomy): Eukaryota > Metazoa > Chordata > Mammalia > Lagomorpha > Leporidae > Lepus > Lepus europaeus. The sequence goes on along the minus strand of NW_026909566.1, from coordinate 17,534 downwards.
AACGCAGGTATACTGCATCTCTCTACACCCAGGTTACAGAACTGCCCTAAGCTAAAACTGCTACACTCTGGCTGCAGAACTCCCACAAACCATGGCTCTCTACACTCAGCATACAGAACTCTTGTAAACTGCTTCTCTCTGCTCCTCGGCTACAGCACTCCCATACAGTGTGTTTCATACACCTTGGTTACAGAACTGCTGTATAGTGCATAGGCCTAACCCCAAGCCACAGAACTACTGCTAACTGCGTATCTTTCACTCAGGCTACAGAACGCAGGTATACTGTGTCTATCCACACCCAGGTTACACAACTCCCAGACGCTGGGTCTCCTACACTCAGGCTGCAGAACTCCCACAAATCATGTCTCTCTACACTCAGCATACAGAGCTCTTGTAAACTGCTTCTCTCTACTCCCAGGCTACAGCAATGCTGTATACTACGTCTGCCAACTCGTGAGCTACTGAACTCCCATATAGTGCGTATGCCTAACCCCAAGCTGCAGAACACCTGTAAGCTGTGTCTTCCACCCTAAGGTTACAGAATGCCCATTAACAGCACTTCTTTATACTCAGGCTACAGAACTCCTTCTAACCGGGTCTCCTGAACTCAGGCTAAAGAACGCAGGTATACTGCATCTCTCTACACCCAGGTTACAGAACTGCCCTAAGCTAAAACTGCTACACTCTGGCTGCAGAACTCCCACAAACCATGGCTCTCTACACTCAGCATACAGAACTCTTGTAAACTGCTTCTGTCTGTTCCTCGGCTACAGCACTCCCATACAGTGTGTTTCATACACCTTGGTTACAGAACTGCTGTATAGTGCATAGGCCTAACCCCAAGCCACAGAACTACTGCTAACTGCGTATCTTTCACTCAGGCTACAGAACGCAGGTATACTGTGTCTCTCCACACCCAGGTTACACAACTCCCAGACGCTGGGTCTCCTACACTCAGACTGCAGAACTCCCACAAATCATGTCTCTCTACACTCAGCATACAGAGCTCTTGTAAACTGCTTCTCTCTACACCCAGGCTACAGCAATGCTGTATATGGCGTCTGCCTACTCGTGAGCTACTGAACTCCCATATAGTGCGTATGCCTAACCCCAAGCTACAGAACTCCCATAAGCAGACTCTTCCGCCCAAATGTTACAGAACGCCATTAACAGCACCTCTCTATACTCAGGATACAGAATTCTCGGTAACTGCGTCTGCTGCACTCATGCTACAGAATGCAGGTATACTGCATCTCTCTACACCCAGGTTACAAAACTGCCCTAAGCTACCACTTCTACACTCAGGCTGCAGAACTCCCACAAACCATGGCTCTGTACACTCAGCATACAGAGCTATGGTAAACTTCTTCTCTCTACTCCCAGGCTACAGCACTGCTGCATACTGCGTTTGCCAACTCGTGAGCTACTGACTCCCATATAGTGCGTATGCCTAACCCCAAGCTGCAGAACACCTGTAAGCTGTGTCTTCCACCCTAAGGTTACAGAATTCCCATTAACAGCACTTCTTTATACTCAGGCTACAGAACTCCTTCTAACCGGGTCTCCTGAACTCAGGCTAAAGAACGCAGTTATACTGTGTCTCTCTACACCCAGGTTACAGAACTGCCCTAAGCTACCACTTCTACACTCTGGCTGTAGAACTCCCACAAACCATGGCTCTGTACACTCAGCATACAGAACGCTTGTAAACTGCTTCTCTCTACTCCCAGGCTACAGCACTGCTGTATACTGCGTTTGCCAACTCGTGAGCTACTGAACTCCCATATAGTGCGTATGCCTAACCCCAAGCTACAGAAGTCCCGTAAGCTGTGTCTTTTACCTAAAGTTACAAAATGCCCATTAACAGCACTTCTCTACACACAAGCTACAGAACTCCCGCAAGCCATGGCTCTACACACTCAGCATACAGAACTCTTGTAAACTGCTTCTCTCTTTCCCAGGCTACAGCACTCCCATACAGTGTGATTCTTACACTTTGGATACAGAACTGTCGTATAGTGCATAGCCTAACCCCCAGCCACAGAGCTACCACTAACTGCGTCTCCTGCACTCAGGCTACAGAACGCGGGTATACTGTGTCTCTCCACACCCAGGTTACACAAAACCCCCAGACGCTGCGTCTCCCACACTCAGGCTGCAGAACTCCCACAAATCATGTCTCTCTACACTCAGCATACAGAACTCTTGTAAACTGCTTCTCTCTACTCCCAGGCTACAGCACTGCTGTATACTGCGTCTGCCAACCGTGAGCTACTGAACTCCCATATAGGGCATATGCCTAACCCCAAGCTGCAGAACTCCTGTAATTTGTGTCTTCTCCCCTAAGGATACAGGATGACCATTAACAGCAATTCTCTACACTCAGGCTGCAGAACTCCTTCTAACCGGGTGTCCTGAACTCAGGCTACAGAACGCAGGTATACTGTGTCTGTCTACACCCAGGTTACAGAACTGCCCTAAGCTAAAACTGCTACACTCAGGCTGCAGAACTCCCACACACCATGTCTCTCTACACTCAGCATACAGAACTCTTGTAAACTGCTTTTTTCTACTCCAAGGCTACAGCACTCTCAAACAATGTGTTTCATACACTTTGGTTACAGAACTGCTGTATAGTGCATAGGCCTAACCCCAAGCCACAGAACTACTGCTAACAGCATCTCCTGCACTCAGGCTAAGGAACGCAGGTATACTGCGTCTCTCTACACCGAGGTTACAGAACTGCCCTAAGCTACCACTTCTACACTCTGGCTGCAGAACTCCCACAAACCATGGCTCTGTACACTCAGCATACAGAACGCTTGTAAACTGCTTCTCTCTACTCCCAGGCTACAGCACTGCTGTATACTGCGTTTGCCAACTCGTGAGCTACTGAACTCCCATATAGTGCGTAGGCCTAACCCCAAGCCACAGAACTACTGCTAACTGCGTCTCTTGCACTCAGGCTACAGAACGCAGGTATACTGTGTCTCTCCACACTGAGGTTACACAACTCCCAGATGTTGGGTCTCCTACACTCAGGCTGTAGAACTCCCACAAATCACGTCTCTCTACACTCAGCATACAGAGCTCTTGTAAACTGCTTCTCTCTACTCCTAGGGTACAGCACTGCTGTAGACGGCGTCTGCCAACTCGTGAGCTACTTAACTCCCATATAGTGCGTATGCCTAACCCCAAGCTACAGAACTCCCGTAAGCTGTGTCTTTTACCTAAAGTTACAAAATGCCCATTAACAGCACTTCTCTACACTCAAGCTACAGAAGTCCCGCAAGCCATGGCTCTGTACACTCAGCATACAGAACTCTTGTAAACTGCTTCTCTCTACTCCCAGGCTACAGCACTGCTGTATACTGCGTCTGCCAACTCGTTAGCTACTGAACTCCCATATAGCGCGTATGCCTATCCCCAAGCTGCAGAACACCTGTAAGCTGTGTCTTCCACCCTAAGGTTACAGAATGCCCATTAACAGCACTTCTTTATACTCAGGATACAGAATTCTCGGTAACTGCGTATGTTGCACTCAGGCTACCGAATGCAGGTATACTGCATCTCTCTACACCCAGGTTACAGAACTGCCCTAAGCTGCCACTTCTACACTCTGGCTGCAGAACTCCCACAAACCATGGCTCTGTATACTCAGGATACAGAACTCTTGTAAACTGCTTCTCTCTACTCCCAGGCTACAGCACTGCTGTATACTGCGTTTGCCAACTCGTGAGCTACTGAACTTCCATACAGTGCGTATGCCTAACCGCAAGCTACAGAACTCCCATAAGCTGTGTCTTCCATTCAAAGCTTACAGAATGCCCACTTACAGCGCCTCTCTACATTCAGGATACAGAATTCTCGGTAACTGCGTCTGCTGCACTCAGGCTACAGAACGCAGGTATACTGCATCTCTCTACGCCCAGGTTACAGAACTGCCCTAAGCTACCACTTCTACACTCAGGCTGCAGAACTCCCACAAACCATGGCTCTGTACACTCAGCATACAGAGCTCTTGTAAACTGCTTCTCTCTACTCCCAGGCTACAGCACTGCTGCATACTGTGTTTGCCAACTCGTGAGCTACTGACTCCCATATAGTGCGTATGCCTTACCCCAAGCTGCAGAACACCTCTAAGCTGTGTCTTCCACCCTAAGGTTACAGAATGCCCATTAACAGCACTTCTTTATACTCAGGCTACAGAACTCCTTCTAACCGGGTCTCCTGAACTCAGGCTAAAGAACGCAGGTATACTGCATCTCTCTACACCCAGGTTACAGAACTGCCCTAAGCTAAAACTGCTACACTCTGGCTGCAGAACTCCCACAAACCATGGCTCTCTACACTCAGCATACAGAACTCTTGTAAACTGCTTCTCTCTGCTCCTCGGCTACAGCACTCCCATACAGTGTGTTTCATACACCTTGGTTACAGAACTGCTGTATAGTGCATAGGCCTAACCCCAAGCCACAGAACTACTGCTAACTGCGTATCTTTCACTCAGGCTACAGAACGCAGGTATACTGTGTCTATCCACACCCAGGTTACACAACTCCCAGACGCTGGGTCTCCTACACTCAGGCTGCAGAACTCCCACAAATCATGTCTCTCTACACTCAGCATACAGAGCTCTTGTAAACTGCTTCTCTCTACTCCCAGGCTACAGCAATGCTGTATACTACGTCTGCCAACTCGTGAGCTACTGAACTCCCATATAGTGCGTATGCCTAACCCCAAGCTGCAGAACACCTGTAAGCTGTGTCTTCCACCCTAAGGTTACAGAATGCCCATTAACAGCACTTCTTTATACTCAGGCTACAGAACTCCTTCTAACCGGGTCTCCTGAACTCAGGCTAAAGAACGCAGGTATACTGCATCTCTCTACACCCAGGTTACAGAACTGCCCTAAGCTAAAACTGCTACACTCTGGCTGCAGAACTCCCACAAACCATGGCTCTCTACACTCAGCATACAGAACTCTTGTAAACTGCTTCTGTCTGTTCCTCGGCTACAGCACTCCCATACAGTGTGTTTCATACACCTTGGTTACAGAACTGCTGTATAGTGCATAGGCCTAACCCCAAGCCACAGAACTACTGCTAACTGCGTATCTTTCACTCAGGCTACAGAACGCAGGTATACTGTGTCTCTCCACACCCAGGTTACACAACTCCCAGACGCTGGGTCTCCTACACTCAGACTGCAGAACTCCCACAAATCATGTCTCTCTACACTCAGCATACAGAGCTCTTGTAAACTGCTTCTCTCTACACCCAGGCTACAGCAATGCTGTATATGGCGTCTGCCTACTCGTGAGCTACTGAACTCCCATATAGTGCGTATGCCTAACCCCAAGCTACAGAACTCCCATAAGCAGACTCTTCCGCCCAAATGTTACAGAACGCCATTAACAGCACCTCTCTATACTCAGGATACAGAATTCTCGGTAACTGCGTCTGCTGCACTCATGCTACAGAATGCAGGTATACTGCATCTCTCTACACCCAGGTTACAAAACTGCCCTAAGCTACCACTTCTACACTCAGGCTGCAGAACTCCCACAAACCATGGCTCTGTACACTCAGCATACAGAGCTATGGTAAACTTCTTCTCTCTACTCCCAGGCTACAGCACTGCTGCATACTGCGTTTGCCAACTCGTGAGCTACTGACTCCCATATAGTGCGTATGCCTAACCCCAAGCTGCAGAACACCTGTAAGCTGTGTCTTCCACCCTAAGGTTACAGAATTCCCATTAACAGCACTTCTTTATACTCAGGCTACAGAACTCCTTCTAACCGGGTCTCCTGAACTCAGGCTAAAGAACGCAGTTATACTGTGTCTCTCTACACCCAGGTTACAGAACTGCCCTAAGCTACCACTTCTACACTCTGGCTGTAGAACTCCCACAAACCATGGCTCTGTACACTCAGCATACAGAACGCTTGTAAACTGCTTCTCTCTACTCCCAGGCTACAGCACTGCTGTATACTGCGTTTGCCAACTCGTGAGCTACTGAACTCCCATATAGTGCGTATGCCTAACCCCAAGCTACAGAAGTCCCGTAAGCTGTGTCTTTTACCTAAAGTTACAAAATGCCCATTAACAGCACTTCTCTACACACAAGCTACAGAACTCCCGCAAGCCATGGCTCTACACACTCAGCATACAGAACTCTTGTAAACTGCTTCTCTCTTTCCCAGGCTACAGCACTCCCATACAGTGTGATTCTTACACTTTGGATACAGAACTGTCGTATAGTGCATAGCCTAACCCCCAGCCACAGAGCTACCACTAACTGCGTCTCCTGCACTCAGGCTACAGAACGCGGGTATACTGTGTCTCTCCACACCCAGGTTACACAAAACCCCCAGACGCTGCGTCTCCCACACTCAGGCTGCAGAACTCCCACAAATCATGTCTCTCTACACTCAGCATACAGAACTCTTGTAAACTGCTTCTCTCTACTCCCAGGCTACAGCACTGCTGTATACTGCGTCTGCCAACCGTGAGCTACTGAACTCCCATATAGGGCATATGCCTAACCCCAAGCTGCAGAACTCCTGTAATTTGTGTCTTCTCCCCTAAGGATACAGGATGACCATTAACAGCAATTCTCTACACTCAGGCTGCAGAACTCCTTCTAACCGGGTGTCCTGAACTCAGGCTACAGAACGCAGGTATACTGTGTCTGTCTACACCCAGGTTACAGAACTGCCCTAAGCTAAAACTGCTACACTCAGGCTGCAGAACTCCCACACACCATGTCTCTCTACACTCAGCATACAGAACTCTTGTAAACTGCTTTTTTCTACTCCAAGGCTACAGCACTCTCAAACAATGTGTTTCATACACTTTGGTTACAGAACTGCTGTATAGTGCATAGGCCTAACCCCAAGCCACAGAACTACTGCTAACAGCATCTCCTGCACTCAGGCTAAGGAACGCAGGTATACTGCGTCTCTCTACACCGAGGTTACAGAACTGCCCTAAGCTACCACTTCTACACTCTGGCTGCAGAACTCCCACAAACCATGGCTCTGTACACTCAGCATACAGAACGCTTGTAAACTGCTTCTCTCTACTCCCAGGCTACAGCACTGCTGTATACTGCGTTTGCCAACTCGTGAGCTACTGAACTCCCATATAGTGCGTATGCCTAACCCCAAGCTACAGAAGTCCCGTAAGCTGTGTCTTTTACCTAAAGTTACAAAATGCCCATTAACAGCACTTCTCTACACTCAAGCTACAGAACTCCCGCAAGCCATGGCTCTATACACTCAGCATACAGAACTCTTGTAAACTGCTTCTCTCTGCTCCCAGGCTACAGCACTGCTGTATACTGCATTTGCCAACTCGTGAGCTACTAAACTCCCATATAGTGCATATCCCTAACCCCAAGCTGCAGAACTCCTGTAAAGTGTGTCTTCCACCCTAAGGTTACAGAATGCCCATTAACAGCACTTCTTTATACTCAGGCTACAGAACTCCTTCTAACCGGGTCTCCTGAATTCAGGCTACAGAACGCAGTTATACTGTGTCTCTCTACACCCAGGTTACAGAACTGCCCTAAGCTAAAACTTCTACACTCAGGCTGCAGAACTCCCACACACCATGTCTCTCTACACTCAGCATACAGAACTCTTGTAAACTGCTTCTCTCTACCCCCAGGCTACAGCAGTCCCATAGAGTGTGTTTGTTACACTTTGGTTACAGAACTGCCGTATAGTGCGTAGGCCTAACCCCAAGCCACAGAGCTACCGCTAACTGCGTCTCCTGCACTCAGGCAACAGAACGCAGGTATACTGCATCTCTCTACACCCAGGTTACACAAAACCCCTTGAATCTGCGTCTCCCACACTCAGGTTGCAGAACTCCCACAAATCATGTCTTCTACACTCAGCATACAGAACTCTTGTAAATTGCTTCTCTCTACTGCTAGGGTACAGCAATGCTGTAGACGGCGTCTGCCATCTCTTGAGCTACTGAACTCCCATATAGTGCGTATGCCTAACCCCAAGCTACAGAACTCCCATAAGCTGTGTCTTCCAACCAAAGGTTATAGAACGCCCATTAACAGTGCCTCTCTACATTCAGGATACAGAATTCTCGCTAACTGCATCTGCTGCACTCAGGCTACAGAACGCACGTATACAGTGTCTCTCTTCTCCCAGGTTACAGAACTGCCCTAAGCTAAAACTGCTACACTCAGGCTGCAGAACTCTCAAAAACCATGGCTCTCTACACTCAGCATACAGAACTCTTGTAAACTGCTTCTCTCTACTCCCAGGCTACATCAGTCCCATACAGTGTGTTTCATACACTTTGGTTACAGAACTGCCGTATAGTGCATAGGCCTAACCCCCAGCCACAGAGCTACCGCTAACTGCGTCTCCTGCACTCAGGTACAGAATGAAGGTATACTGTGTCTCTCCACACCGAGGTTACAGAACTCCCAAATGCTGCATCTCCTACAGTAAGGCTGCAGAACTCCCACAAATCATGTCTCTCTATACTCAGCATACAGAACTCTTGTAAATTGCTTCTCTCTACTCGCAGGCTACAGCAATGCTGTATATGGCGTCTGCCAACTCGTGAGCTACTAAACTCCCATACAGTGCGTATGCCTAACCCCAAGCTACAGAATTCCCGTAAGCTGTGTCTTCCATTCAAAGCTTACAGAATGCCCATTAACAGCACCTCTCTACACTCAGGATACAGAATTCTCACTAACTGCGTGTGGTGAACTCATGGTACAGAACGCAGGTATACTGCATCTCTCTACACCCAGGTTACAGTACTTCCCTAAGCTACCACTCCTACACCCAGGCTGCATGCAGAACTTCCGCAAGCCATGGCTCTGTACACTCAGCATACACAATTCTTATAAACTGCTTATCTCTACTCAAAGGCTACACCACTCCCATATAGTGTGTTTCATACACTTTGGTTACAGAACTGCCGTATAGTGCATAGGCCTATCCTAAAGCCACATTACTACTGCTAACTGCGTCTCCTGCACTCAGGCTGCAGAACGCAGGTATAATGCGTCTCTCTACACCCAGATTACAGAACTCCCATATGCTGTGTCTTCTACACTCAGGCTGCAGAACTCCCACACACCATGTCTCTACACTCAGCATACAGAACACTTGTAAACTGCTTCTCCCTACTCCCAGGCTACAGCACTGCTGTAGACGGCGTCTGCCAACGGTGAGCTGCTGAACTCCCATACAGTGCGTATGCCTAACCTCAAGCTACAGAACTCCTGTAAGCTGTGTCTTCCGCCCTAAGGTTACAGAATGCCCATTAACAGCACTTCTCTACACTCAGGCTACAGAACTGCTTCTAACCAGGTCTCCTGAATTCAGGCTACAGAACGCAGGTATACTGTGTTTCTATACACCCAGGTTACCGAACTGCCATAAGCTACCATTTATACACTCAGGCTGCAGAACTCCCTCAAACCATGGCTCTGTACACTCAGCATACAGAGCTCTTGTAAACTGCTTCTCTCTACTCCCAGGCTACAGCAATGCTGTAGACGGTGTCTGCCAACCGTGAGCTGCTGAACTCCCATATAGTGCGTATGCCTAACCCCAAGCTACAGAACTCCCATAAGCTGACTCTTCCGCCCAAATGTTACAGAACGCCATTAACAGCGCCTCTCTACACTCAGGATACAGAATTCTTTTTTTTTTATCTTTTATTTAATGAATATAATTTTCCAAATTATAGCTTCTGGGTTACAATGGCTTACCCCCTCCCATAATTTCCCTCCCGCCCGCAACCATCCCCTTTCCCGCTCCCTTTCCCCTTCCATTCATGTAAAGATTCATTTTCAATTCTCTTTGTATACAGAAGATCAGTTTAGTATATATTAGGTAAAGATTTCAACATTTTGCCCATATAGCAACATAAAGTGAAAAAACTACCATTGGATTACTAATTATAGCATTAAATAGCAATGTACAGCACATTGAAGACAGAGATCCTACATAATTTTTTTTTCAAATTAATTGATTTTCTATGCCATTTCCATTTTTCCACCAGGTTGTTTTTTTTTCATTTCCAATTCTCTTTATATACAGAAGATCAATTCAGTATATAATTAGTAAAGACCTCATCAGTTTGTGCCCACACAGAAATGCAAAGTATAAAAATACTGTTTCAGTACTAGTTATAGCATCACTTGGCTTTAGACGACACATTAGGGACAGATCCCACATGGGGTGTAAGTACACAGTGACTCCTGTTGCTGATTTAACAATTTGACACTCCTGTTCATGGCGTCAGTAATCTCCCTAGGCTCTAGTCATGAGTTGCCAGGGCTATGGAAGCCTTTAGAGTTTGCTGACTTTGATCTTATTCCGATAGGGTCATAGTCAAAGTGGAAGTTCTCTCCTCCCTTCAGAGAAGGGTACCTCCTTCTTTGATGGCCCCGTTCTTTCCACTGGGATCTCACTCACAGAGATCATTCATTTAGGTCTTTTTTTTTTCCATGATATCTTGGCTTTCCATGCCTGCTATACTCTCATGGGCTCTTCAGCCAGATCTGAATGCCTTGAGGGCTGATTCTGAGGCCAGAGTGTTGTTTAGGACATCTGCCATTGTATGAGTCTGCTGTGTATCCCACTTCCCATGTTGGATCTTTCTCTCCCTTTTTGATTCTATCAGTTAGTATTAGCAGATACTTGTCTTGTTTGTGTGATCTCTTTGACTCTTCAAGCTATCAGAGCCATCGAATGTGAGCTGAAATTGATCACTTCGATTAGTGAGATGGCATTGGTACATGCCACCTTGATGGGATTGTGTTGGAATCCCCTGGCACATTTCTAACTCCACCATTTGCGGCCAGTCCGATTGAGCATGTTCCAAATTGTTCATCTCCTCCCTCTCTTTTTTCACTCTTATTTAACAGGGATCACTCTTCAGTTAAAATTTAAACACCTGAGAATAATTGTGTGTTAATTACAGAGTTCAACCACTAGTACTAGAACAACAACAACAACAACAACAAATACTAAAAAGGATAAAGTATTACATTGTACATCTAAAGTCAGGATAGGAGCTGATCAGTTCATTGTTGCTTATAGTGTCCATTTCACTTAACAGGTTTCCCCTTTGGCGCTCAGTTGTCACCGATCAGGGAAAACAAATGATATTTTTCTCTTTGGGACTGGCTTAATTCACTCAGCATGATGTTTTCCAGATTGCTCCATCTTGTTGCAAATGACTGGGTTTCGTTGTTTCTTACTGCTGTATAGTATTCTATGGAGTACATGTCCCATAATTTCTTTATCCAGTCTACTGTTGATGGGCATTTGGGTTGGTTCCAGGTCTTAGCTATTGTGAATTGAGCTGCAATAAACATTAATGTGCAGATGGCTTTTTTATTTGCCAAATTAATTTCCTTTGGGTAAATTCCAAGGAGTGGGATGGCTGGGTTGTATGGTAGGGTTATGTTCAGGTTTCTGAGGAATCTCCAGACTGACTTCCATAGTGGCTTAACCAGTTTGCATTCCCACCAACAGTGGGTTAGTGTCCCTTTTTCCCCACATCCTCTCCAGCATCTGTTGTTGGTAGATTTCTGAATGTGAGCCATTCTCACCGGGGTGAGATGGAACCTCGTTGAGGTTTTGATTTGCATTTCTCTGATTGCTAGTGATTGTGAACATTTTTTCATGTGTCTGTTGGCCATTTGGATTTCCTCTTTCGAAAAATGTCTATTGAGGTCCTTGGCCCATCTCTTAAGTGGGTTGTTTGTTCTGTTGTTGTGGATTTTCTTGATTTCTTTGTAGATTCTGGTTATCAATCTTTTATCTGTAGTATAGTTTGCGAATATTTTTTCCCATTCTGTTGGTTGCCTCTTCACTTTCCTTACTGTTTCTTTTGAAGTACAGAAACTTCTCAATTTGATGCAATCCCAAATGTTAATTTTGGTTTTGACTGCCTGTGCTGTTGGAGTATTTTCCAGGAAGTCTTTGCCTGTGCCTATATCTTGCAGGGTTTCTCCAATGCTCTCTAATAATTTGATGGTTTCGGGTCATAGATTTAAATCTTTAATCCATGTTGAGAGAATTTTTTTGTAAGGTGAAAGGTATGGGTCTTAATTCAAGCTTCTGCACATGGAAATCCAATTTTCCCAGCACCATTTATTGAATAGACTGTCCTTATTCCAGGGATTAGATTTGGATCTTTGGTCAAATATAAGTTGGCTGTAGATGTTTGGATTGATTTCTGGTGTTTCTATTCTGTTCCATTGGTCTATCCATCTGTTTCTGTACCAGTACCATGTTGTTTTGATAACAACTGCCCTGTAGTATGTCCTAAAATCAGGTATTTTGATGCCTCCAGCTTTGGTTTTGTTGTACAGGATTGCTTTGGCTATTCGAGGTCTTCTGTGTCTCCATATGAATTTCAGCATCATTTTTTCCAGATCTGAGAAGAAGGTCTTCGGGATCTTGATGGGTATTGCATTGAATGTATAAATTGCTTTTGGGAGAATAGACATTTTGATGATATTGATTCTTCCAATCCATGAGCATGGAAGATTTCTCCATTTTTTGGTATCCTCTTCTATTTCTTTCTTTAAGGTTTTGTAGTTTTCATCGTAGAGATCTTTAACGTCTTTGGTTAAGTTTATTCCAAGGTATTTGATTGTTTTTGTAGCTATTGTGAATGGGATTGATTTTAGAAGTTCTTCCTCAGCCGTGGCATTGCCTGTGTATACAAAGGCTCTTGATTTTTGTGGATTGATTTTATATCCTGCTACTTTGCCAAACTCTTCGATGAGTTCCAGCAGTCTCTTAGTAGAGTTCTTTGGGTCCCCTAAATAAAGAATCATATCATCTGCAAAGAGGGATAGTTTGAGTTCGTCCTTCCCGATTTGTATCCCTTTAATTTCTTTTTCTTGCCTAATAGCTCTGGCCAAAACTTCCAGAACTATATTGAATAGCAGTGGTGAGAGAGGGCATCCCTGTCTGGTACTAGATTTCAGTGGAAATGCTTCCAACTTTTCCCCATTCAATAGGATGTTGGCCGTGGGTTTTGCATATATTGCTTTGATTGTATTAAGGAATGTTCCTTCCATACCCAGTTTGCTTAGAGTTTTCATCATGAAAGGGTGTTGTATTTTATCAAATGCTTTCTCTGCGTCTATTGAGAGAATCATATGGTTTTTCTTCTGCAGTCTGTTAATGTAGTGTATTACGTTGATTGTTTTGCGAATGTTGAACCATCCTTGCATACCAGGGATGAATCACACTTGGTCTGGGTGGATGATCTTTCTGATGTGTTGTTGCAATCTATTGGCCAGAATTTTATTGAGTATTTTTGCATCTATGTTCATCAGGGATATTGGTCTGTAATTCTCTTTCAATGTTGCGTCTCTTTCTGGCTTAGGAATTAAGGTGATGGTGGCTTCATAGAAAGAATTTGGGAGGATTCCCTCTTTTTCGATTGCTCTGAATAGTTTGAGAAGAATTGGAGTTAGTTCTTCTCTAAATGTCTGGTAGAACTCAGCAGTGAATCCATCTGGCCCTGGGCTTTTCTTTGTTGGGAGGGCCTTTATTACTGTTTCAATTTCTGTGTCAGTTATTGGTCTGTTTAGGTTTTCTATGTCTTCCTGGCTCAATTTAGGGAGGTTGTATGTGTCCAAGAATCTGTCCATTTCTGATAGATTTCCCTGTTTGCTGGCATACAAGTCCTTGTAGTAATTTCTGATGATTCTTTTTATTTCTGTGGTTCTGTTGTTATGTTTCCTTTTTCATCTCTGATCCTATTGATTTGGGTCTTTTCTCTTCTTTTTTTAGTGAGTTGGGCCAATGGGGTGTCAATTTTGTTTATTTTTTCAAAAAACCAGCTCCTCGTTTGGCTGATTTTTTGTAATGTTTTTTTGGATTCAATCCTGTTGATTTCTTCTCTGATTTTAATTATTTCTCTTCTCCTACTGGGTTTGGGTTTGGTTTGCTGCAGATTTTCTAGATCCTTGAGATGACTTGAAAGCTCATCTATTTGGTGCCTTTCCAATTTCTTGATGTAGGCACCTATTGATATAAACTTTCCTCTTAACACTGCTTTTGTTGTATCCCATAGGTTTTGGTATGTTGTGCTGTTATCCTCATTTACTTCCAGAAAATTTTTGATTTCTCTTTTAATTTCTTCTATGACCCATTGTTCATTCAGGAGCATGTTGTTCAATCTCCATGTGTTTGCACGTGCTCTAGGGATTCCTGAGTTGCCAATTTCCAATTTCATTCCTTTGTGGTCTGAGAAGCTGCATGGTATGATTCTAATTCTTTTGAATTTGCTGAGACTTGCTTTATGGCCTAGTATGTGGTCAATCCTAGATAGGGTTCCATGTACTGCTGAGAAGAATGTAAAGTCCTTAGTTGTAGGATGAAATGTTCTGTAGATATCTGTTAGATCCATTTGGGCTATAGTGTCATTTAAATCTACTGTCTCCTTGTTGATCTTCTGTCCTGTTGATCTGTCTATCTCTGAGAGTGGAGTATTGAAATCCCCCAGTACTACTGTATTGGGGTCTAAGTCTCCCTTTAAGTTCCTTAACAAGTCTTTTAAATAAGCTGGTGCCCTGTAATTAGGTGCATATACGTTGATAATCGTTATATCTTCCTGTTGAATGGATCCCTTAATCATTATATAGTGCCCCTCTTTGTCTCTCCTAACAGTTTTTGTGGTAAAGTTTATGTTGTCCGATATTAAGATGGCTACGCCCGTTCTCTTTTCATTTCTGTTGGCATGGTATATCTTTTTCCAGCCTTTCACTCTCAGCTTGTATGGATCATTGTTGGATAGATGGGTTTCTTGTAAGCAGCAAAAGGATGGGTTTTGTTCCTTAACCCAATCAGCCAATCGGTGTCTTTTAACTGGACAGTTCAAGCCATTAACATTCAATGTGACTATTGAGAAGGAGTAACTTTGCCCTGCCATTAGCCAAAGATACTTTCTAATATATGGTTTGAGATTCCTGTGATCTTTTGGTGTGAGGTTTCCTACCTTTACCTTCTTTCATATTGGTGACCGTGTTTCTGTGTTTCTGTATGTAACACATCTTTAAGCATCTTTTGCAGGGCTGGACGAGTGGCGACAAATTCTTTCAATGTCTGTTTGCTGTGAAAGGTCTTTATTTCACCTTCATTCATAAATGAGAGCTTTGCAGGATATAATATTCTGGGCTGGCAGTTTTTCTCTCTTAGCACCTGGGCTATGTCTCGCCATTCTCTCCTAGCTTGTAGGGTTTCTGAAGAGAAGTCAGCTGTGAGTCTAATTGGAGATCCTCTGAGAGTAATCTGGCGTTTCTCTCTTGCACATTTTAGGATCTTTTCTTTGTGTTTCACTGTGGTGAGTTTGATTACGACGTGTCATGGTGAGGATCTCTTTTGGTCATGTTTATTAGGGGTTCTATGAGCTTCCTGTATTAGGATGTCTCTGTCTTTCTCCAAACCTGGGAAATTTTCTGCTAGTATCTCACTAAAAAGGCCTTCTAATCCTTTCTCTCTCTCCATGCCTTCAGGTACTCCTAGAACCCGAATGTTGGGTTTTTTAAGAGTATCCTGTAGATTCCTGACAGTATTTTTTAGATTTCTGATTTCTTCTTCTTTTCTTTGATTTGATTGTTTCCTTTCCTGTTCTCTGTCTTCTAAGTCTGATATTCTCTCTTCTGCTTCGTCCATTCTGTTTTTAAGACTCTCTAATGTGTTTGTCATTTGATCTATTGAATTCTTCATTTCATTATGATTTCTCATCACTATCACCATTTCTTGTTCCACTAGTTGTTTCAATTCATTTTGATTCCTCCTTAATATTTCATTTTCACGAGAGAGATTTTCTATCTTGTCCATGAAGGATTTCTGTAATTCAAGAATTTGTTTTTGAGAACTTCTTAAGGTTCTTAGCAATTTTTTGAGATCTGCTTCTTGCATTTCTTCAATCTCCTCATCTTCATAATCTTGAATTGGGGTGTCTTTTTCATTTTGGGGTGTCATAGTGTCTTCCTTATTCTTGTTAGCTTGGTTTTTGCGTTTGTTGTTTGGCATGTTGGAGATATTTGGTTTCTTCACTGTGGTGTTTTTTCTTGTTACACTATGGCTCTATATTAAGTGGACTGTCTGCTTTCAGTGGTGCCTTAGAGGCTTGAGATGAGTGTGGACTGAGAGCTGTGTTTGGTTCCTCAGGGCTGAGGGTGTGTCAAAGATGACACTCCCAGGTTAGGTGTGGTAAATCTCTCTCTTTTTTGATTCAAAAGGGAAGTAATTTCGCACAGCTGAACGTAATTGGAGGTAGTTAGCAGGCAAATGATATACCCACAGGAGCCAGAGATCGGAAGCTCTTTCCCAAGGACCACACAGGGAATCTCTGCTGCCCTCAGTGTGGGCTCCAATTCTCCTGCAATCTCCCACTGGGTTGCCAAGTTAGATGCTAATCTCCTGTTATTTCACCCCTCCCCCCAGAGTCAGGTTTTTCTACTAGGCTCAGGGCTGGTGCAGACCTGAGGTCGCCCTGCTTATGACGTATGTCCAAAATGGCGCCTGCTCTGTCTTGCTCGCCTTTGAGAGGTGAGCAGAGAGAGAGAAACTTGTGTCCGTATCGGTCGCTTTTTTTTATTTTTTTCCTCTCTCTCTTCTAGTTAGCCTGGTGAACTTTTTCCACGAAGTTTCAAGCCTCGTTCCCTCTAGCCTCCTCTTTCCGCTTGCCCGCTGGTGTCTCGGGCTATTGTGGTTCGGCTCACCTCGCGTTCCAGCGCTGGTGCGTAGAGTCTGCTGCTGGTGTCCCGAACTTGGGCTCCCACGCTCTCCACGCAAGTCCACTGTGAATCACTAGTTCCGGAAGAGTTTCCTATGCTGTTTCATCCCCTACTCTTCCTTGACCCTGCAGTATCTCCACTTATATTAACCTGTCTCTCTCTCCGGACAAATAGTGTGCTCCCTGCCTATTCTGCCATCTTGCCCTTCCCAGGATACAGAATTCTTGGTAACTGCGTCTGCTGCACTCAGGCTACAGAATGCAGGTATACTGCATCTCTCTACACCCAGGTTACAGAACTGCCCTAAGCTACCACTTCTACACTCAGGCTGCAAAACTCCGCAAACCATGGCTCTGTACACTCAGCATACAGAACGCTTGTAAACTGCTTCTCTCTACTCCCAGGCTACAGCACTGCTGTAGACGGCGTCTGCTATCTCGTGAGCTACTAAACTCCCATATAGTGCGTATGCCTAACCCCAAGCTACAGAACTCCCGTAAGCTGTGTCTTCCATTCAAAGCTTACAGAATGCCCATTAACAGCACCTCTCTACACTGAGGATACAGAATTGTCACTAACTGCGTCTGGTGAACTCATGGTACAGAACGCAGGTATACTGCGTCTCTCTACACCCAGGATACAGAACTTCCCTAAGCTACCACTTCTACACTCTGGCTGCAGAACTCCCACAAACCATGGCTCTGTACACTCACCATACAGAGCTCTTGTAAACTGCTTCTCTCTACTCCCAGGCTACAGCA
>NW_026909565.1:0-26000 GCF_033115175.1 Lepus europaeus | reverse complement strand
CTCTACACATTCATATTTTCTAGGCAGAAAGCTAGAGGAACTGCAGAAAAGGAACGTGATATTTCTGTTTGTATAGGTGCCATTTTATGCAGTTGCCTAATGAAAAGCCTTTGCTTTTCTCCAAAACCATTTTTACTGTGATTGTTTGTTTCCATTGTATAGTAATTCCACACCACTTTGTCCGGATATTACTGGATCAAACTAGAAATATCCGATTTTGTTTTGGCTAACTCACTTCTACATATTGTGACGGCCTCTATTTTTGTGTTTTCCGGATATTATCAACGAACTTTATTTTTTTTGAATGTTTTTTTTTATCAGGGAACACTTAATTTTGTGCTTGTTAACACGAATTGTTTCCACATGGAGACACGAGCTTTACACATTCGTATTTTGTATGGAGAGAGCTAGAGGAACTGTGGCAAACAAACATGATATTTCTGTTTGTATAGGTGACATTTTATGCACTTGCCTAACGAAATGATTTTGCTTTCCTCTAAAACCATTTTTACTGTGATGTTCGCGGTCCATTTCAAATGAATTCCACACCACTTTGTCCGGATATGACTGGATGAAAGCAGAAATATCCGGTTGTGTTTTGCCTAACTCAATCCCAGATATCGCCACAGTCTCTGTGTTTGTGTTTTCTGGATATTATCGATAGACTCTATTTTTTTG
This sequence comes from Lepus europaeus, assembly GCF_033115175.1. NCBI lineage: Eukaryota > Metazoa > Chordata > Mammalia > Lagomorpha > Leporidae > Lepus > Lepus europaeus. The sequence continues at coordinate 25,322 of NW_026909565.1, read as the reverse complement.
AATGTTTTTTATCCGGGAGCATTTAATTTTGTCCTTGAAAACACTAATTGGTTCCACATGGAGACACCAGCTCTACACGTTCATATTTTGTAGGGAGAAAGCTAGAGGAACTACGCAAACATGATATTTCTGTTTGTATAGGTGACATTGAGAAGGCACCTGCACAACCTTCTTTTACTATGCCTTTATTATCCATTGTACTAGTGCTATCATTATTTCAATGTAACCTAAAGTGTAACCACGTTAGCTTGTTAGGCAACCATTTGTAAAAAGACTTTATAATATGTATTATGTTAGATGATGAGCTAAGTAATCTAGTAACTTTATTAAGTTGATTATTGTATGACCTGAACCACTGCCTATTCCTGGCACTCTTTATTGTACACGTCCCTTCCCTCCATCTGGCCAGATGTGACCCTACCCTGACCCAGGTCCAGGAATGAAAAGTAATTATCTGTACCTACAGGGTTCAAAGCTTTAGATAACAACCAGCCACTACCCCCGGAGTCAGCAGCTGCAATGCCAGGACTTATCAGAAGTGTCAACTTGATCTACAGCATCCCCTTAACACTTGCTTGTAAGTGATAATAAAAACTCTGTAACAATTAGGCTCAGGGCTTCTCAGAGGGCTTCCTCTCCTGGAGGCACTGAGAGGCCCGAGTTCGAACTCGTAATAAAAATGACTCTGCTTATTAGTTTCAACTTTGGTCTCTGGTGGTGTGACTTTCGGGGGACCACGGACTTGGGGGCATAGCAGATCCTGGGGGCTCTTCCAGGCTTCGCCGAAGCCCCCCCAGACACCTTGTTGAAGGGTCGTGGAAGGACCGGTCCAGGTGAGTTTGCCGGCATTGTCTTTGTGTAGTCGACTGTGTTATCTGAGTTGCCTATAGGTTCTGTATCTGGGCCTATGAAAAGTCCTGGCGGACGCGCTATAGGACTGTCAGCGGGGCCGTTGGGAGATGTTCCTCGGACCCCATCTGGGACTATCAGTGTAAATTGTAGTCCATCTGGTCGGGCAGAGACTGCCCAACGCGCCTGCGATCTGTATCTGTGTTTCAGTGTGGTTGCTGTTCTGCCAAAGGCTTTCAGTTTGAGACTGTTATTTTTCAGGTTACTGCCTTTGGATGAGAAAAGAGGACAGCCACTCTACATGTTCCTGCTTTGTTCCTTTATCTGACTAACCTAACCCTCCTTCTGAAAAAAAAAATCCCCCCTTTTAACCAGGGATTGTAGGTCCACGATGGGGCAGATGCAGACCACCCCCCTCACCATCATAATGGATCATTTCAGAGATGTGAGGAATAGAGCTTCTAATTTAAGCGTGGAAATCAGGAAGGACAAACTCGCCACTCTCTGTAGGTCAGAGTGGCCAGCTTTTGGTGTTGGATGGCCTCCAGAAGGCACTCTCGACCAGTCAGTCATACGAAGGGTTAAAGAGAAAATCTTTCTCTCAGAACCGAATGGCTACCCAGATCAAATCCCCTACATTCTTGTCTGGCAAGATCTAATATATAACCTGCCGGCCTGGCTGGCACTTTTCCTTCCCGCAGCTAAAATCCTAGCTCTACAGCGCACAGGAGCAGGCTAGTCAGCAAGAACCACACCCCCAAGGGAGGCCGCTGCTAAACCCCGAGCCGCTAAACCCTCAGCCCCTTCTTACCCTGTCCTGCTCAGACCCCCTAACTCTTGACTCTCCTCCATACCTTCTGCCTCCCCTAAATCCTAGGCCTGCAGAGCCAGTGAACGAGGGAGCATGGACAGCTCCACTGGAGGGAGAGAGGGGAGCAGGGGCTGACTCAGGGGGACCAGCAGAAAGGACGAGGGGTCGCACCCAACGAGCGGCGAGCCCACGGCATCCTGACTCCACTGTGGCCCTACCATTATGAGAAATCGGGCCGCCCGATGGCACCGGGAACCCTAGACTTCAGTATTGGCCCTTCTCCACCAGTGACCTCTATAACTGGAAGACACAAAATGCCCGTTTTTCTGACAATCCCAAAGATTTGATTTCTCTTTTAGATAGTGTTATGTTTACTCACCAGCCCACCTGGGATGACTGCCAACAACTTCTCTGAATCCTGTTTACCACAGAGGAGCGAGAACGAATCCAGTTAGAAGCCAGGAAATTGGTTCCTGATGACGATGGTCAACCCACTGCCAACCCAGATTTAATCAATGATGCTTTTCCTTTGACCAGACCCCCACAAGATGGCTGGAACTACAACACGGCAGAAGGTAGGGGACGGCCACGGGTTTATCGCCAGACTCTAATGGCGGGTCTCCGGGCAGCGGCACGCAAGCCCACTAATTTGGCTAAGGTATATGCAGTTAATCAAGGAAATACAGAGTCCCCTTCAGGGTATTTAGAAAGATTAATGGAAGCCTTTAGACAGTTCACGCCTATGGACCCAGAGGCCCCCGAAAACCAAGCAGCAGTAGTTATGTCATTTGTAAATCAGGCTGCTCCTGACATTAAAAAGAAGTTACAGAAACTAGAAGACCTGGAGGGAAAGAACATTCAGGATTTACTTAGGATTGCTCAGAGAGTTTTTAATAATAGGGATGCCCCCGAAGAAAAGCAGTTGAGGGCAACAGAAAAGATGACGAGAGTACTGGTGGCTGCAGTTCAAGGGAAGCAACCGCAGGAAAATTCCTCACGCCCAGAAACACCCTATAAAAAATTAGATAAAGACCAGTGTGCCTATTGCAAGGAGATCGGCCATTGTGCTAGAGACTGTCCAAAAAAGAAAAGAGCCAAGCCAGGCCGATGGCAGGAAACACCTTCCATGCAACCCCCTGCTGTACTAGTGACCCAAGATTCTGAAGATTAGGGGGGACGGGGTTCGGGTCCCCTCCCTGAACCCAGGGTAACTCTACAAGTGGAGGGGAATCCTGTCCAGTTTTTAGTAGACACAGGAGCCCAGCACTCAGTTCTCACTAGCCCTAGAGGGAAGCTATCAGCCACCTCTTCTTGGGTGCAAGGAGCCACAGGAATCAAAAAGTACCCATGGACAACTAAAAGAGCTGTGGACTTGGGGACCAACAGAGTGTCCCATTCTTTCTTGGTCATCCCTGAGAGTCCATACCCCCTTCTGGGGAGAGACTTACTAACTAAAATAGGAGCCCAAATTTGCTTCCTACTGATGGGCCAAAGGTGACGGATTCACACGGTGGACCAGTTTCAGTATTAACTCTGTCCCTGGAAGATGACTACCGCATTCACCAACAACCTGAGGAGCCTGGACAAGAAATTGACAGGTGGGTCCAGTGCTTCCCAGAGGCATGGGCGGAGACCGGGGGAATGGGACTGGCTGCCCACCGACCAGCCATATACATAGAGACAAAACCTGGGGCGGATCCAGTCTGGGTTCGACAATACCCTATGCCCCTAGAAGCAAGAGTGGCAATTACACCCCACATTTGGCGCCTCCTAGACCAGGGAGTTCTGCGACCATGCCAATCGGCCTGGAACACGCCTCTATTGCCAGTGTGTAAGCCCACCATGGGGGACTATCGGCCTGTACAGGACTTGAGGGAGGTTAACAAAAGAACTATTGATATCCACCCAACAGTGCCAAACCCCTACACCCTCCTTAGTGCTCTCAGTCCTGAAAAACAATGGTATACTGTTTTAGATCTAAAAGATGCTTTCTTTAGCTTACCCCTAGCACCTAAGAGCCAAGAGCTTTTCGCCTTCGAATGGACGGACCCAGAGAGAGGCATCAATGGACAGCTAACTTGGACACGGCTGCCACAAGGGTTTAAAAACTCTCCCACCCTATTCGATGAGGCTCTTCATGAAGATTTGAGTGAGTACCGACAGACACACCTAAACCTAACCCTCTTACAATATGTAGATGATCTGCTAATAGCAGCACAGACCCTCGAGGAATGCACCCGAGGAACGGAGGACCTCTTGCACACTTTGGGGAGCCTGGGCTACAGAGCATCTGCTAAGAAGGCCCAACTCTGCAAGACTGAGGTAACATACCTGGGGTACCTATTGAAAGGGGGGCAATGATGGCTGACCCCTGGACGCAAAGAGACTGTGCTCCGAATCCCCCAACCGCAATCACAACGACAAGTTCGGGAGTTTTTGGGGTCAGCCTGCTTCTGCCGATTGTGGATCCCTGGGTTTGCTGAGTTGGCCAAACCCCTCTACCTGATGACAAAAGATCAGCAGCCCTTCCAATGGACAGAGGAGGCTGAAAAAGCCTTTCAGAAGATAAAAACAGTGCTGCTCTTGGCCCTAGCACTGGGACTCCCTGATGCATCCAAGCCTTTTCAACTATTTGTGGACGAGAGCAAGGGGGGAGCTAAGCGAGTTCTGACTCAGCCCATAGGCCCTTGGAAACGGCCCGTAGCATACTTATCAAAGAAACTTGACTCTGTAGCCACCGGATGGCCCCCTTGTCTTAGAATGATAGCAGCTACTGCCCTGATGGTAAAAGATGCAGACAAGCTAACCATGGGGCAAGAACTGCAGGTCACCACACCCCATGCTGTTGAAGGCCTCCTAAAGCAGCCTCCCGACCGATGGCTTAGCAATGCACGGCTAACTCACTACGAAGGGCTATTGCTAAACCCTCTCAGAATTTTCTTTCAGCCACCAACCACCCTAAACCCTGCCTCCCTGTTCCCTGACCCGGATCTGGAAGCTCCACTCCATGATTGTGTCGAGGTATTAGCCCAGGTGCACGGAGTAAGGGAAGATCTACGGGATCACCCCCTGCCCAACACTGAGGTAACCTGGTTTACCGACGGGAGCAGCTTCGTACATCAATGACAGAGGTATGCAGGGGCAGCGGTGGTGTCAGAGACTGAGATAATATGGGCCGAGCCCCTGCCGACAGACACCTTGGCACAGAAAGCGGAACTGATAGCCCTAACCCAAGCTTTAAAACTGGGAAAGGGAAAAAGACTTACGGTCTACACTGATAGCCGGTATGCCTTTGCCACTGCCCATATACATGGGGCTATATATCGTGAAAGAGGTCTCCTGACAGCAGAGGGAAAAACCATAAAGAACAAAGAAGAAATCTTAGCTCTTCTAGCCGTTTTATGGGAGCCAAAAAGATTGGCAATTGTGCATTGCCTGGGCCACCAGAAACCTATAGACCCTGTGTCAAGGGGCAATTATTTCGCTGATCAGACTGCTAAGAAAATAGCTATGTCCCCAATTCAGGCTGTAGTCGTGCAACAACAATTCCCTGATCCAGGACCCAGGAATTTGCCTCCAACGCCCAAGTACACCGAGGAAGACCTGCAATGGGTAAAAACACTCCCTGAGGCACAGCTCCTTGGTGGGTGGTGGAGAGACTCTGAATGTTGCATCATACTCCCTGAAAAACTAGGAGAAAGAGTGTTACAAAATATCCACCACAGCATTCACCTAGGCACCAGGAGGATACAGGACTTAATGAGACAAACGAAACTACGAATAAAAGAGGCCCCCAGCAAAATTGACCAAATTGTTGTCAAATGTAAAGTCTGTCAACTCACTAATGCAGGAAGGAATGTTCAGAATTCTGGAACAAGACAGCGAGGAGATAAACCAGGAGCCTATTGGGAAGTAGATTTTACTGAGGTAAAGCCAGGAAAGTACGGGTACAAATACTTATTAGTTTTTGTAGATACCTTTTCAGGATGAGTAGAAGCCTTTCCCACTAAGAATGAAACAGCCCAGGTGGTGGCCAAAAAGATACTGGAGGACATCTTACCCAGGTATGGATTTCCAGTAATGATAGGCTCAGACAATGGACCGGCATTTATCTCTAAGGTAAGTCAGGGGTTGGCTTCCATACTTGGGGCGGATTGGAAATTACATTGTGCATACAGGCCCCAAAGTTTAGGACAGGTAGAAAGAATGAACAGAACATTAAAGGAGACTTTAACCAAATTGACCATGGAGACTGGCGCAAACTGGGTAGCCATCCTCCCCTACGCTCTGTATAGGGTTCGCAATTCCCCATACAAACTAGGGCTTACTCCCTATGAAATTTTGTTTGGCAGGCCACCTCCCATTATACCTAATCTTAAAGAAAATCTGATTAAAAATGATGACGATTTTGAACTCCTGTCTTCACTCCAAATCCTGCAGGGGGTCCACGAACAGGTGTGGCAAAAACTGAAAGACCTGTACGAGACAGGGCCTCCTCTGGTGCCCCACAGCTACTGGCCGGGCGACTGGGTGTTCGTGAAGTGCCACCGATGGGAAAACTTGGAACCCAGGTGGAAGGGACCCTTCCAAGTCATCTTGACGACCCCCACTGCCCTCAAGGTAGACAGAGTGTCCTCCTGGGTTCATCACACTCACGCTAAATCAGCGGACCCATTCCAGGACCTCATAGAACCTCTTACATCCAAGTCGAGTTGGAGGGTCGACAAAACTTGAGATAAAAGTCACCCCCTGAAGCTTAGATTGCGTCGTATCCCACAGGCCACTGATCACCCGAGAAATGAGGCCTGACCTCATAATCCTACTGATTCTGTCTGTTGGGGGGAGAGTGACTTTGGACATCATTCCTCACCAACCTCCACCAGGCTACTGGACCTTGAGTGTGATGGGAAGAGTAATTGACCGCTATAATGGCACAGGACAGCCCACGTTCATCGTAGATCTCTGCACCATGTGGCAGGAAGTGGACACGAGGCTGATCTCCAGGCCCGGAGTTAAAACATTTACCTCACTAGCCGATTGGCATTGGAATCCCGGGGTAAGGTTGGTGGGGTGTGGGCAAACTGGTATAGAGGCCAACTTACAACAAACTAAATGGTATGTCTGTCCTGCAGAAGGCTCCCCAGGCTGTGGGGGGCAGGCAATTATTACTGCCATCACTGGGGATGTGAGACAATAGCCCCACGGTTGACTCCTAGGGACAAAAATCTGGAGATGGCCAGAGTGGGTGGGTCAAGTCCTCAGGTGGGAAAAAGAAACCCAATCCAAATTAAGGTAAAAACATGGCAAAAAATACAGAATTCTCAATGGGTTAAGGGGAAAACATGGGGACTGAGACTATATGTCTCCGGGTCTGACCCAGGCAGTCAGTTTACTGTGGTGGTCTCAACTGAGCCTCACAATTGGGGTGGGGCCGAATAAGTTCCTTATTCCCGAGCCTGAGCCCTCACTGACCCAAAGACCCAGACCCAACCCAAGTCCTCCTCCCCAGGTAAAAAAGGGCAAGGACCGACCCATTATGACCAGCCCAGGCAAAGGTTCAAAATCAAAAGAGGCACGCAAAGACAGGGCCCGACCTGCCTCAGCCAGTAACAGAAAAATGTCAAAACCCCAACAATCTGGTCCACTGTGGCGACTCTTAAATAGTGTTTATGTGGCCCTGAACGCTTCTTTCCCTAACTTAAATAATTCCTGCTGGCTATGTTATCAGGCCTCGCCACCCTATTATGAGGCGTCAGCCGTGAAAGGTCTCTCACTCTCTGGGACAACCCAAGAGGGCTGCCGCTGGCAGAGACAGATGGAATATGGGACCACCTTACAGGTCGTGCGGGGTCGTGGAACATGCATATCCCCCACGATTTCTGCTGGATCAATGTGTAATCACACTGTCCTCAGCAATGCCTCCCTGTTCTTACCCAGTGCCGGGAAATACGTGGTGGGCCTGTAATGCTTCAGGAGTGACCCCGTGTGTGTCAGGGACAGTGTTACAAAACAATAATAAATGGTGCCTTCTAGTTAGATTGTACGCTCAAATAATATATCATCCCTATAAGGAACTCCTGTCCAGCCTGAGGCCCACCACGTCACTCAGCAGAGCGCCGGGAAGTGGCAACCGCTATAATCACAGTAGCTGGACTGTTAGGGCTGGCAGGGACAGGGTTGGGAGCCACTGCCATAGCCAGGCAAGTAAACCAGTATTCAGCTCTCCGAATGGCGATAGATGAAGACTTAGCGAGAATTGACCGATCTATCGCGGGCTTAACCAAGTCTCTCAGATCCCTGTCAGAAGTTGTCCTCCAAAATAAGCGAGGACTGGACTTGCTGTTTCTACAGCAGGGAGGACTGTGTGCCGCCTTGGGGGAGGAGTGTTGTTTCTATGCCGACCACACAGGAGTAGTAGAGGACTCCATGGCTAAAGTATGTGAGGGGCTAAAAAAAGAAAACGAAAAAGGGAACAACAAGAGGGATGGTTTAAATCATGGTTTAATTATTCTCCTTGGCTAACAACTTTATTATCAGCTATAACTGGCCCTTTACTTCTGTTAATAATAATCTTAACCATAGGCCCCTGTGTTATCAACAAACTAGTAACATTTGTTAAAGACAGGATAAACACGGTCTAGCTTATTGTGCTGTGGACACAGTACCAACCCTTAGATGAACAGCAATTATAAAGCTTAAGGCCTATAAAAGAGCCAAGATTGGCTCCAAATAAGTCTCATGTGTAAGGGGGGAATGAGAAGGCACCTGCACAACCAGCTTTTACTATGCCTTTATTATCCATTGTACTAGTGCTATCATTATTTCAATGTAACCTAAAGTGTAACCACGTTAGCTTGTTAGGCAACCATTAGTAAAAAGACTTTATAATACGTATTATGTTAGATGATGAGCTAAGTAATCCAGTAACTATATTAAGTTGATTATTGTATGACCTGAACCACTGCCCATTCCTGGCACTCTTTATTGTACATGCCCCTTCCCTCCATCTGGCCAGATGTGACCCTACCCTGACCCAGGTCCAGGAATGTAAAGTAATTATCTGTACCTATAGGGTTCAAAGCTTTAGATAACAACCAGCCACTACCCCCGGAGTCAGCAGCTGCAATGCCGGGACTTATCAGAAGTGTCAACTTGATCTACAGCATCCCCTTAACACTTGCTTGTAAGTGATAATAAAAACTCTGTAACAATTAGGCTCAGGGCTTCTCACAGGGCTTCCTCTTCTGGAGGCACTGAGAGGCCCGAGTTCGAACTCGTAATAAAAATGACCCTGCTTATTAGCTTCAACTTTGGTCTCTGGTGGTGTGACTTTCGGGGGACCACGGACTTGGGGGCATAACAACATTTTATGAACTTGCCTAACGAAAAGACTTTTCTTTTCTCAAAAACCATTTTTACTGTGATGTTCCCGATACATTGAACATGAATTCCACACCACTTTATCCGGATATGACTGCATGAAACCAGAAATATCCGGTTGTGTTTTGGCTAACTCAATCCCAGATATTGCCACAGCCTCGGTGTTGGTGTTTTCTGGATATTTCCGATGGACTTTATTGTTTTGAATGTTTTTTATCAGGGAACATTTAATTTTGTGCTTGGAAACACTAATTGGTTCCACTTGGAGACACCAGCTCTACACATTCGTATTTTCTAGCGAGAAAGCTAGAGGAACTGCTGCAAACAAACATGATATTTCTGTTTGTATAGGTGACATTTTATGCACTTGCCTAACAAAATGACTTTGCTTTTCCCCAAAACCATTTTTACTGATTTTGTCTGTGCTCATTATATACGAATTCCACAGACTTTGTCCGAAATTGAGTGGATGAAACCAGAAATATCCGGGTGTCTTTTGGCTAACTCAATCCCAGATATTGCGACAGCGTCTGTGTTTGTGTTTTCTGGATATTATCGATGGATTTTATTGTTTTGAATATTTTTATCAGGGAACATTTAAGTATGTGCTTATAAACACTAATTGGTTCCACATGGAGACACCCCCTCTACACATTCGTATTTTGTAGGGAGAAAGCTAGAGGAACTTCGGAGAACAAACATGATATTACTGTATGTATAGAAGACATGGTATGCACTTCCCTAACAAAAAGACTTTGCTTTCCTCCAAAACCATTTTTACTGTGATTTTCTCAGTCCATTGCATACGAATTCCACACCACTTTGTGTGGATATGAGTGCTTGAAACGAGAAATATCCAGGTTTTTTTTTGGCTAACTCAATTCCGGATATTGCTACATCCTCTGTGTTTGTGTTTTCCGAATATATCGTCGGACTTTGTTGTTTTGAATGTTTTTTATCTGGGAACATTTAATTTTGTGCTTGGAAACACTAATTGGTTCCACTTGGAGACACAAGCTCTACACACTCGTATTTTCTAGGGAGAAAGCTAGAGGAACTGCGGCAAACAAACATGATATTTCTGTTTCTATACGTGATATTTTATGCACTTGCCTAACGAAAAGACTTTGCTTTCCTCCAAAACCATTTTTACTGTGATTGTCTGTGTCCATTATATACGAATTCCACACCACTTTTTCTGGATATGACTGGATGAAACCGGAAATATGCGGATCTGTTTTGACTAACTTTATCCCAGATATTGCTACCGCCTCTGTGTATGTGTATTCCTGATATTATTCATGGAGTTTATTGTTTTGAATGTTTTTTATCAGGGAACATTTAATTTTGTGCTTGGAAACACTAATCGGTTCCACATGGAGACAGCAGCTCTAAACATTCATATATTCTATAAAGAAAGCAAGAGGAACTGCGGCAAACAAACATATTTATGCATGTGTAGATGACATTTTATGCACTTGCCTAACAAAAAGACTTTCCTTTCCTCCAAAACCTTCTTTACTGTGATTTTCTCAGACCATTGATATGAATTCCACACCATTTTGTCCAGATATGACTGGATGTAACCAGAAATATCCAGTTGTGTTTTGGCTAACTCAATCCCAGATATTGCAAAAGCCTCTGTGTTTGTATTTTCTGGATGTTATCAATGGACTTAATTGTTTTGAAATTTTTTATCAGGGAAGATTTAATTTTGTGCTGTGAAACACTAGTTGAATCCACATGGAGACACCAGCTCTACACATTCATATATTCTATGGAGAAAGCTAGAGGAACTGCGGCAAACAAACATGATATTTATGTTTGTATGGATGACATTTTATGCACTTGCCTAAAAAAAGACTTTGCTTTCCTCTAAAACCTTCTTTACTGTGATGTCCTCGGTCCATTGCAAACGAATTCCACATCACTTTGTCCAGATATGACTGGATGAAACCGGAAATATCCGGTTTTGTTCTAGCTAACTCAATCCCAGACATTGCTACAGCCTCTATGTTTGTGTTTTCTGGATATTATCAATGGGCTTTATTGTTTTTAATGTTTCTTATCAGGGAACATTTAATTTTGTTCTTGGATACAGTAATTGGTTCCACATAGAGACACCAGCTCTACGTATTTGTATTTTCTAGGGTGAATGCTAGAGGAACTGTGGGAAACAAACATGATATTTCTGTTTGTATAGATGACATTTTATGCACTTACCTAAAGAAAAGACTTTGCTTTTCTCCAAAACCATTTTAACTCTGATTTTCTCGGTCCATTGCATACGAATTCCACACCACTTTGTCAGATATGACTGGATGAAACCGGAAATATCCGGTTTTGTTCTAGCTAACTCAATCCCAGACATTGCTACAGCCTCTGTGTTTGTGTTTTATGGATATTATCAATGGGCTTTATTGTTTTAATATTTCTTATCAGGGAACATTTAATTTTATTGTTGGATACAGTAATTGGTTCCACATGGAGACACCAGCTCTACGTATTCGTATTTTCTAGGGAGAATGTGCTAGAGGAACTGTGGGAAACAAACATGATATTTCTGTTTGTATAGATGACATTTTATGCACTTGCCTAACGAAAAGATTTTGTTTTCTGCAAAACCATTTGTACTTTGATTTTCTTGGTCCATTGCATACGAATTCCACACCAGTTTGTCCGGATATGACTGGATGAAACCAGAAATATGCGGATCTGTTTTGGCTAACACAATCCTAGATAATGCTACCGTCTCTGTGTATGTGTATTCCTGATATTATCCACGGACGTTATTGTTTTGAATGTTTTTATCAGGGAACATTTAATTTTGTACCATTGAAACACTAATTGGTTCATCATGGGGACACCAGCTCTACACATACGTATTTTCTAGGGAGAAAGCTATAGGAACTACGCAAACAAACATGATATTTCTGTTTGTATAGATGAAATTTTATGCACTTGCCTAATGAAAAGTCTTTGATTTTTTCCAAAACCATTTTTACTGTGATTTTCTCGGTCCATTGCATATGAATTCCAAACCAGTTTGTCCGGAGATAACTAGATGAAAACGGAAATATCCAGTTTTCTTTGGGCTAACTCAATCCCAGATATTGCTACAGCCTCTGTGTTTGTATTTTCTGGATATATTCAACGGACTTCACTGTTTTGAATGTTTTTTTATTGGGAACATTTTATTTTGAGCTTGCATACAGTAATTGGTTCCACACGGAGACACCAGATCTACGTATTCATATTTTCTAGGTAGAAAACCAGAGGAACTGCGGCAAACAAACAAGATATTTCTGTTTGTATAGATGACATTTTATGCACTTGCCTAAGGAAAAGACTGCTTTTCTCCAAAACCATTTTTACTGTGATTTTCTCATTCCATTGCATCCGAATTCCACACCAGTTTGTCCAGATATGACTGGATGAAACCGGAAATATCCGGTTGTGTTTTGGCTAACTCAATCCCGAATATTGCTACAGCCTCTGTGTTTGTGTATTCCTGATATTATCCAGCGGCTTTATTGTTTTGAATGTTTTTTATCAGGGAATATTTAATTTTGTGCTTGGAATTACTAATTGGTTCCACATGGAGACACCAGCTCTACACATTCGTATTTTCATGGGAGAAAGCTACAGGAACTGTGGCAAACAAACATGATATTTCTGTTTGTATAGATGACATTTTATGCACTTGCCTAACGAAAAGACTTTGCTTTTCTCCAAAACCATTTTTCTGTGATTATCTCGATAAACTGCATATGAATTCAACACCAGTTTGTCCGGATATGACTGGATGAAACCGGAATATGCGGATCTGTTTTGGCTAACACAATCGTAGATATTGCTACAGCCTCTGTGTTTATGTTTTCTAAATATTATCAACAGACTTTTTTGTTTTTAATGTTTCTTATCAGGGAACATTTAATTTTGTTCTTGGATACAGTAATTGGTTCCACATGGAGACACCAGCTCTACGTATTCGTATTTTCTAGGGAGAATGATAGAGGGACTGTGGGAAACAAACGTGATATTTCTGTTTGTATAGATGACATTTTATTCACTTGCATAAAGAAAAGACTTTGCTTTTCTCAAAACCATCAGTATTGTTTTTTTCTCCGTCCAGTGCATACGAATTCCAAACCACTTTGTCCGATATGACTGGATGAAACCGGAAATATCCGGTTGTGTTTTGGCTAACTCAATCCCAGATATTTCTACAGCCTCTGTGTTTGTGTTTTCTGGATATTATCAATGAACATTATTCTTTTGAATGTTTTTATCAGGGAACATTTAATTTTGTTCTTCGATAAATTATTGGTTCCACATGGAGACACCAGGTGAACGTATTCGTATTTTCTAGGGAGAATGCTAGAGAAACTGCGACAAACAAACATGATATTTCTGTTTGTATCGATGACATTTTATGCACTTGCCTAACGAAAAGACTTTGCTTTTCTCCAAAATCATTTGTACTGTGATTTTCTCCGGCCATTGCATACGAATTCCACACCCGTTTGTCCGGATATGACTGGATGAAACCAGAAATACCCGGGATTTTTTTTGGCTAATTCAATCCCAGATATTGCTACAGATTCTGCATTGTGTATTCCTGATATTATCCATGGAGTTTATTGTTTTGAATGTTTTTTATCAGTGAGCATTTAATTTTGTGCTTGGAAACAATAATTGGCTCCACATGGAGACACCAGCTCTACACATTCGTATTTTCTAGTAGAAAGCTAGAGGAACTGCGGTAAACAAACTTGGTATTTCTGTTTTTATCGATGACATTTTATGCACTTGCCCAATGAAAAGACTTTACTTTTATCAAAACCATTTTTACTCTGATTTTCTCAGTCCATTCCATACGAATTCCACACCACTTTGTCCAGATATGACTGGATGCAACCAGAAATATCCGGTTGTGTTTTGGCTAACTCAATCTGAAATACTGTGAAAGACCCTGTGTTTTTGTTTTCTGGATATTATTGATGGACTTAATTGTTTTGAATGTTTTTATCAGGGAACATTCAATTTTGTACCTTAGAAACACTAATTGGTTTATCATGGGGACACCAGCTCTACACATTCGTATTTTCTAGGGAGAAAGCTAGAGGAACTGCAACAAACAAACATGATATTTCTGTTTGTATAGATGACATTTTATGCACTTGCCTAACGAAAGACTTTGCTTTTCTCCAAAACCATTTTTGCTGTGATTTTCTTGGTCCATTGCATACAAATTCCAGACCAGTTTGTCCGGATATGAGTGGATGAAACCGAAAATATCCGGATATGTTTTGGCTAACTCAATCCCAGATATTGCTACCGCCTCTGTGTGTGAGTATTTCTGATATAATCCACGGACTTTATTGATTTGAATGATTTTTATCAGAGAACATTTTATTTTGATGTTGGAAACACTAATTGGTTCCACATGCAGACACCAGCTCTACACATTCGTATTTTCTAGGGAGAAAGCTAGATGAACTGCGGCAAACAAACATGATATTTCTGTTTTTATAGATGACATTTTATGCACTTGCCTAATAAAAAGACTTTGCTTTTATCCAAAACCATTTTTACTGTGATTTTCTCGGTCCAATGCATACGAAGTCCAAATCACTTTGTCCGGATATGACTGGATGAAACCGGAAATATCCGTTTGTTTTTTGGCTAACTCAATCCCAGATATTGCTACAGCCTCTGTGTTTGTGTTTTCTGGATATTATCAACGAACATTATTGTTTTGAATGTTTTTTATCAGGGAGCATTTAATTTTGTTCTTGGATAAAGTTATTGGTTCCACATGGAGACACCAGCTGAACGTATTCTTATTTTCTAGGAAGAATGCTAGAGAAACTGCGACATACAAACATGATATTTCTGTTTGTATAGATGACATTTTATGCACTTGCCTAACGAAAAGACTTTGCTTTTTTCCAAAACCCTTTTTACTGTGATTTTCTCGTTCCATTGCATACAAATTCCACACCCGTTTGTCCAGATATGACTGGATGAAACCGGAAATACCCGGTTTTGTTTTGGCTAATTCAATCACAGATATGCTACAGCCTCTCTGTTTGATTTTTCTAGATACTATCAATGGCCTTTATTGTGTTGAATGCTTTTTATCGGGGAATATTTTATTTTGAGCTTGGATACAGTATTTGGTTCCACATGGAGACACCAGCTCCACATATTCGTATTTTCTAGGGAGAAAGCTAGTTGAACTGCAGGAAATAAACATGATATTTCTGTTTGTATCGATGACATTTTATGCACTTGCCTAACGAAAAGACTTTGCTTTTCTCCATAACCATTTTTACTGTGATTTTCTGGTACACTGCATATGAATTCCACAAAAGTTTGTCTGGATATGACTGGATGAAACCGGAAATATCTGGTTGTTTTTTGGCTAACTCAATCCCAGATATTGCTACAGGCTCTATGTTTGTTTTTTTTCTGGAAACTATCAATGGACTTTATGGTTTTGAATGCTTTTTATCGGGGAACATTTAATTTTGAGCTTGGATACAGTAATTTATTCCACATGGAGACACCAGCTCCACATATTCTTATTTCCAGGTAGAAAGCTAGAGGAACTGTGGCAAACAAACATGATATTTCTATTTGTAGAGATGACATTTTATGCACTCGCCTAACGAGAAGACTTTGCTTTTCTCCAAAACCATTTGTACTGTGATTTTCTCGGTCCATTGCATACGAATTCCACACCAGTTTGTACAGATATGATAGGATGAAACCAGAAATATCCTGTTGTGTTTTGGCTAACTCAATCCGAAATACTTTGAAAGCCTCTGTGTTTGTGTTTTCTGGATATTATCGACGGACTTTATTGTTTTGAATGTTTTTTTCAGGGAACATTTCCTTTTGTACCGTAGAAACACTAATTGGTTCATCATGGTGGCACCAGTTTACACATTTATTTTCTAGGGAGAAAGCTAGAGGAACTGCGGCAAACAAACATGATGTTTCTGTTTGTATAGATGACATTTTATGCACTTGCCTAACGAAAAGACTTTGCTTTTCTCCAATACCATTTGTACTGTGATTTTCTCGGTCCATTGCATACGAATTCCACTGGAGTTTGTCCGGATATGACTGAATGAAACCAGAAACATGCGGTTGTGTTTTGGCTAACTCAATCCCAGATATTGGTACAGCCTCTGTTTTTGTTTTTTCTGGATACTATCAATGGACTTTATTATTTTGAATGTTTTTATCAGGGAATATTAAATTTTGTCCCCTTGAAACACTAATTGGTTCATCATGGCGACACCACCTCTACACATTCGTATATTCTAGGGAGAAATCTAGAGGAGCTGCGGCAAACAAACATGATATTTCTGTTTGTATTGATGACATTTTATGCACTTGCCTAACGAAAAGACTTTACTTTTCTCCAAAACCATTTGTACTGAGAATTTCTCGGTCCATTGCATATGAATTCCACAGGAATTTGTCCGGATATGACTGGAGGAAACCAGAAATATCTGGTTGTGTTTTGGCTAACTCAATCCCAGATATTGCTACAGACTTTAGTTTGTTTTTTCTGGATACTATCAATGGACTTTATTATTTTGAATGCTTTTTATCGGGGAATATTTAATTTTGAGCTTGGATACAGTAATTGGTTCCACATGGAGACACCAGCTCCACATATTCGTATTTTCTAGGTAGAAAGCTAGAGGAACTGTGGCAAACAAACATGATATTTCTGTTTGTGTAGATAACATTTTATGCACTTGCGTAACGAAAAGACTTTGCTTTTCTCCAAAACCATTTTTACTGTGATTTTCTCAGTCCATTGAATACGAATTCCACAAAAGCTTACCGGATATGACTGGATGAAACCCGAAATATCCGGTTGTGCTTTGGCTAACTCAATACGAAATATTGTGAAAGGCTCTGTATTTGTTTTTTCTGGATATCATCGATGTACTCATTTTTTTGAATGTTTTCATCAGGGAACATTCAATTTTGTACCGTTTAAACACTAATTGGTTCATTATGGGAACACCATCTCTACACATTCGTATTTTCTAGGGAGAAAGCTAGAGAAACTGCGACAAACAAACATGATATATCTGTTTGTATAGATGACATTTTATGCACTTGCCTAACGAAATGACTTTGCTTATCTCCAAAACCATTTGTACTGTGATTTTCTCGGTCCATTGCATACCAATTCCACAACCTTTTCTCCGGATATGACTGGATGAAAACAGAAATATCCGGTTGTGTTTTGGCTAACTCAATCCCAGATATTGCTACAGACTCTGTGTTTGTTTTTTCTGGATACTATCAATGGACTTTATTGTTTTGAATATTTTTATCGGAACATTTTATTTTGAGCTAGGATACAGTAATTGGTTCCACATGGAGACACAGGCTCTACATATTCCTATTTTCTAGGGAGAAAGCTAGAAGAACTGCAGCAAACAAACATGATATTTCTGTTTGTATGGATGACATTTTATGCGCTTGCCTAACGAAAAGACTGCTTTTCTCCACAACCATTTGTAATGTGATTTTCTCGGTCCATTGCATACCAATTCCAAACCACTTTTTCCGGATATCACTGGATGAAACCCGAAATATCCGGTTGTGTTTTGGCTAACTCAATACGAAACAATGCTACAGCCTCTGTGTTTGTGTTTTCTAGATATTATCAATGGACTTTATTGTTTTGAATGTTTTTAATCGGGGAACATTTTATTTTCAGCTTGGATACAGTAATTGGTTGCACTTGGAGACACCAGCTCTACACATTCCTATTTTCTAGGGAGAAAGCTAGAGGAACTGCAGTAAAGAAACTTGACATTTCTGTTTGTATCGATGATATTTTATGCACTTGCCCAACGAAATCACTTTGCTTTTCTCCAAAACCATTTGTACTCTGATTTTCTCGGTCCATTGCATACGAATTCTAAAGAACTTTTTCCGGATATGACTGGAAGAAAGCAGAAATATCTGGTTGTGTTTTGGCTTACTCAATCCCAGATATTTCTACAGCCTCGGTGTTTGTGTTTTCCGGATATTATCCATGGACTTTATTGTTTTGAATGTTTTTTTTTCAGGGAACGTTTTATTTTGAGCTTGGATACAGTAATTGGTTCCACATGGAGACACCAGCGCTACATATTCGTATTTTCTAGGGAGAAAGCTAGAGGTACTGCGGCAAACAAACATGACATTTCTGTTTGTATCGATGATATTTTATGTACTTGCCTAACGAAACGACTTTGCTTTTCTCAAAAACCATTTTTACTGTGATTTTCTCGGTCCATTACATACGAATTCCACACCAGTGTGTCCTGATATGACTGGATGGAACCAGAAATATCGGGTTCTGTTTTGAGTAACTCATTCCCAGATTTTGCTACAGCCTCTGTGTTTATGCTTTCCGGATACTATCCATTGACTTCATTGTTTTGAATATTTTATATCAGTGAATATTAAATTTTGTGCTTGAACACACTAATTGGTTCCACATGGAGCCACCAGCTCTACACATTCCTATTTTCTAGGGAGAAAGCTAGAGGAACTGCGGCAAACAAACATGATATTTCCGTTTTTATCGATGACATTTTATGCACTTTCCTAACGAAAAGACTTTGCTTTTCTCCAAAACTATGTTTACTGTGATTTTCTCGGTCCATTGCATACGAATTCCACACCAGTTTGTCCGGATATGACTGGATGGAACCAGAAATATCCGGTTCTCTTTTGGCTAACTCATTCCCAGGTTTTGCTACAGCCTCTGTGTTTGTGCTTTCCAGATATTATCCATTGACTTCATTGTTTTGAATGTTTTATATCAGGGAATATTCAATTTAGTGCTTGGAAACACTAATTGGTTCCACATGGAGCCACCAGCTCTACACATTCCTATTTTCTAGGGAGAAAGCTAGAGGAACTGTGGCAAACAAACATGATAATTCTGTTTGTATCGATGACATTTTATGCACTTTCCTAACGAAAAGAATTTGCTTTTCTCCAAAACCATTTTTACTGTGATTTTCTCGGTCCATTGCACACGAATTCCACAACAGTTTTTCCGGATATGACTGGATGAAAACGGATATATCCGGTTTTGTTTTGGCTAACTCAATACCAGATATTGCTACAGCCTCTGTGTTTTTTTTTCTGGATATTATCAATGGACTTTATTGTTTTGAATGGTTTTTATCGGGGAATATTTTATTTTGAGCTTGGATTCAGTAATTGGTTCCACATGGAGACACCAGCTCTACACATTCTTATTGTCTAGGCAGAAAGCTAGAGGATCTGCGGCAAACAAACATGATATTTCTGTTTGTATAGATGGCATTTTATGCACTTGCCTAACGAAAAGACTTTGCTTTTCTCCGAAACCATGTTTACTGTGAATTTCTCGGTGCATTGCATACGAATTCCACACCACTTTTTCCGGATATCACTGGATGAAACCGGGAATATCCGGTTTTGTTTTGCTAACTCAATCCGAGATATTGCTACAGCCTCTATGTTTCTTTTTTCTCGATATTATCCACACACTTTATTGCCTTGAATGCTTTTTATCGGGGAACATTTTATTTTGAGCTTGGATGAAATAATTGGTTCCACATGGAGACACCAGCTCTACACATTCGTATTTTCTAGGGAGAAAGCTAGAGGAACTGCGGCAAACAAACATGATATTTCTGTTTGTCTATAGGACATTTTATGCACTTGCCTAATGAAAAGACATTGCTTTTCTCCAAAACCATTTTTACTCTGATTTTCTAGGTCCATTGCATACGAATTCCACACCACTTTGTCCGGATATGACTGGATGAAACCGGAAAAGTCCTGTTTTGTTTTGGCTAACTTAATCCCAGATATTGCTACAGCCTCTGAATTTGTGCATACCTGATATTATCCACGGACTTTATTGTTTTGAATGTTTGTTATCAGGGAACATTTAATTTTGTACCATTGTAACAATAATTGGTTCATTATAGGGACACAAGCTCTACACATTCGTATTTTCTAGGGAGAAAGCTAGAGGAACTGCAACAAACAAACATGATATTTCTGTTTGTATAGATGACATTTTATGCACTTGCCTAACGAAAAGTTTTGCTTTTCTCCAAAACCATTTTTACTGTGATTTTCTCGGTGCATTGCATATGGATTCCACACCAGTTTGTCTGGATATGACTGGATCAAACCAGAAATATCCGGTTGTGTTTTGGCTAACTCAATCCCAGATATTGCTACAGCCTCTGTGCTTGTGTATTCCTGATATTATCCACGGACTTTATTGTTTTGAATGTTTTTTATCAGGGAACATTTAATTTTGTATCGTTGAAACACTAATTGGTTCCTCATGGGGACACCAGCTCTACACATTCTATTTCCTATGGAGAAAACTAGAGGAACTGCGGCAAACAAACATGATATTTCTGTTTGTATAGAAGACATTTTATGCACTTGCCTAACAAAAAGACTTTGCTTTCCTGCAAAACCATCATTACTGTTATTTTCTCGGTACACTTCATACGAATTCCACACCACTTTGTCCGGATATGACTGGATGAAACCAGAAATATACGGTTGTGTTTTAGCTAACTGAATCCGAAATATTGTGAAAGCCTCTGTGTTTGTGTTTTCGTGATATTATAAACGGACTTTATTTTTTTTTTCTTTTTTTAAACTTTTATTTAATGAATATAAATTTCTAGTGTACAGCTTATGGATTACAATGGCTTCCCCCTCCCATAACTTCCCTCCCACCCGCAACCCACCCCTCTCCCGCTCCCTTTCCCCTTCCATTTGCATCAAGATTCATTTTCATTCTCTTTATATATAGAAGATCAAGTTAGTATATATGAAGTAAATGTTTCAACAGTTCACACCCACATAGAAACACAAAGTGAAACATACTGTTTGAGTACTAGTTATAGCATTATATCACAATGTACAGCACATTAAGGACAGAGATCCCACATGAGGAGCTAGTGCACAGTGGCTCCTGTTGTTGACCCAACAAATTGACACTCTAGTTTATGGTGCCAGTAACCATCCTAGGCTGTCATCATGAGTTGCCAAGGCTATGGAAGCCTTCCAAGTTTAACAACTCTGATCATATTTAGACAAGGTCATAAAAGACAGAGTGAGGATATTAACCAATGATCCTAAGAGTGGCATTTACCAGGTTTGAACAATTGTACAGCATTAAGTGGGGAAGAGGACCATCAGTACACACAGGTTGGGAGTAGAGCCATTGCTGGTAGAGTAGAGGTTATGATTACAAAGGAATGAGGCCCAAGTGCACTAGACAGGGCCTAGAATAAAGGACAGAGTCATTATTAGAGGAGCTAAGAAAGGTGCTGTCTAAGCTACAATTAAGTTTTCTGATTGAGAGGCAAATAGAACCTGATAGAAGGGGCTTGATAATAATCTGGTGGGCTTTAGGCCTTGTAAATTCAGAGGCCCAGACCTATCTATCTCTTCACATGGGGTATATCCTAAGAGAGGTGTGAACCTCCTAGGGGAAGGCACTCTGTTGACTTTCATTACTTGGCTGGGCAGGGAGGAGTGCTGCCCAGGTAAAGGCAGGGGGCATCTCTAACAAGAAATTTACAGTTCTGCCTACAATGTTGCTGACCCTACTTGAACAAACTCTCAGCTGCAGTGGTCACTTTGGAAGTTGGGCTGAGTGAAGGGCTTTTCAGCTTAGAGCCAATAAGATCTGTGGCTCTGACCTGGGCATCCTTCGACTCCAGGGCAGGTCCATTTCCAGTGATCAAACTCTTGGCAGAGCTACCAAGGCACTTCACAAGCTGACTTCAGCAGAAGCCCAGGCTTACCACATGGAAAGCAACTGCAGTGGACTGGCCTGTGGGGTCTCCAGCTGTATACATTCATATTTTCTAGGGAGAAAGCTAGAGGAACTGCGGCAAACAAACATGATATTTCTGTTTGTATAGATGACATTTTATGCACTTGCCTAACGAATACTTTGCTTTTCTGCAAAACCATTTTTACTGTGATTTTCTCAGTCCATTGTATACGAGTTCCACACCCCTTTCTCCGGATATGACGGGATGTAACCGGAAATATCCGGTTTTGTTTTGGCTAACACAATGCCAGATATTGCTACAGCCTCTGTGTTTGTGTATTCCTGATATTATCCACGGACTTTATTGATTTGAATATTTTTATGCAGGAATATTTAATTTTGTCCTTGGAATCACTAATTGGTTCCATAGGAGACACCAGCTCTATACATTTGTATTTTCTAGGGAGAAAGTTAGAGAAACAGAGACAAAAAAACATGATATTTCTGTGTGTATACATGACATTTTATGCACTTGCCTAACAAAAAGACTTTGCTTTTCTCCAAAATCATTTTTACTGTGATTTTCTCGGTCCATTGCATACGAATTCAACACCACTTTGTCCGGATATGACTGGAAGAAAACAGAATTATCCGGTTGTGTTTTGGCTAACTCAATCCGAAATATTGTGAAAGCCTCTGTTTCTGTGTTTTCTGGATATTATCGATGGACTTTGTTGTTTGGAATATTTTTATCAGGGAACATTTTATTTTGTACCGTAGAAACACTAATTGGTTCATCATGGGGACACCAGCTCTACACATTCGTATTTTCTAGGTAGAAAACTAGAGGAACTGCGGCAAACAAACATGATATTTTGGTTTGTATAGATGACATTTTATGCGCTTGCCTAACAAAAAGACTTTGCTATTCTCCAAACCATTTTTACTGTGATTTTCTCGGTCCATTGCATACGAATTCCACACCAGTTTGTCCGGATATGACTGGATGAAAACAGAAATATCCGTTTTTGTTTTGGCCAACTCAATCCGAGATATTGCTACAGCCTCTGTGTTTGTGTGTTCCTGATATTATCCACGGACTTTATTGTTTTAAATGTTTTTTTTCAGGGAACATTTCATTTTGATCTTGGAAACACTAATTGGTTCCACATGGAGACACCAGCTCTACACCTTCCTATTTTCCATGGAGAAAGCAGAGGAACTGCGGTAAACAAACATGATATTTCTGTTTGTATCGATGATATTTTATGCACTTGCCTAACGAAAAGACTTTGCTTTTCTCCAAAACAATTTACTGTGATTTTCTCAGTCCATTGAATATGAATTCCACACCAGTTTGTCCGGATATGACTGGATGAAAACAGAAATATCCGGTTGTGTTTTGGCTAACTCAATCCCAGATATTGCTACACCCTCAGTGTTTCTGTATTCCTGATATTATCCACGTACTATATTGATTTGAATGTTTTTTATCCGGGAATATTTAATTTTGTCCTTGAAATCCCTATTTGGTTCCACATAGAGACACCATCTCTACACATCCGTATTTTCTAGGGAGAAAGCTAAAGGAACTGCGGCAAACAAACATGATATTTCTGTTTGTATACATGACATTTTATGCACTTGCATATCGAAAACACTTTGTTTTCTCCAAAACCATTTTTACTGTGATTTTATCGGTCCATTACCTATGAATTCCACAACCGTTTGGCCGGATATGACTGGATGAAACCAGAAATATCCGGTTGTGTTTTGGATACTTCAATCCGAAATATTGTGAAAGCCTCTGTGTTTGTGTTTTCTGAATATTATCGATGGACTTTATTGTTTTGAATATTTTTTATCAGGCAACATTTAATTTTGTGCTTGGAAATACTAATTGTTTCCACATGGAGACACCAGCTCTACACATTCGTATTTTCTATGGAAAAGCTAGAGGAAATTTGGCAAACAAACATTATATTTCTGTTTGTATAGATGACATTTTATACACTTGCCTAATGAATGACTTTGCTATTCTCCAAAAACATTTTTACTATGATTTTCTCGGTCCTTTGCCTACGAATTCCACAGCTCGTTGTCAGGATATCACGGGTTGAAACTAGAAATATCCGGTTCTGTTTTGGCTAACTCAATCCCAGATATTGCTATAGACTCTATGTTTGTGTTTTCTGGATATTATCCACGGACTTTATTATTTTGAATGTTTTTATCAGGGAATATTTTGTTTTGATCTTGGATACAGTAATTGGTTCCACATGGAGACACCAGCTCTATATATTTGTATTTTCTAGGGAGAAAGCTAGAGGAACTGCGGCAAACAAACATGATATTTCTGTTTGTATTGATGACATTATATGCACTTGCCTAACGAAAAGACTCTGCTTTTCTCCAAAACCATTTTACTGAGATTTTCTAGTTCCATTGCATATGAATTCCACACCTTTTTGTCCGGATATGCCTCGATGAAACCAGAAATATCCGGTTGTGTTTTGGCTAACTCAATCGAAAATATTGTGAAAGCCTCCGTGTTTGTGTTTTCTGGAAATTATCGATGTACTTTATTGTCTTGTATGTTTTCATCAGGGAACATTTAATTTTGATCTTGGAAACACTAATTGTTCCACATGGAGACACCAGCTCTACACATTCGTATTTTCTACGGAAAAGCTAGAGGAACTGCGGCAAACAAACATGATATTTCTGTTTGGATAGATGACATTTTATGCACTTGCCTAACGAAAAGACTGCTTTTCTACAAAACCATTTATACTTGGTTTTCTCAGTCCATTGCATACAAATTCCATACCAGTTTGTCCGGATATGACCGGATGAAAACAGAAATATCCGGTTGTGTTTTGGCTAACGCAATCCGAAACATTATGAAAGCCTCTGTGTTTGTGTATTCCTGATATTATCCACGGACTTTATTGATTTGAATGTTTTTTATCCGGGAATATTTAATTTTGTCCTTGGAATTACTATTTGGTTCCACCGGGACACACCAGCTCTACACATTCCCATTTTCTAGGGAGAAAGCTAGAGGAACTGCGGCAAACAAACATGATATTTCTGTTTGTATAGATGACATTTTATGCACTTGTGTATCGAAAACACTTTGCTTTTCTGCAAAACCATTTTTACTGTGATTTTACCGGTCCATTACATACGAATTCCACACCAGTTTGTCCGGATATGACTGGATGAACAAAGAAATATCTGGTTGTGTTTTGGCTAACTGAATCCGGATAGTTCTGAAAGCCTCTGTGTTTGTGTTTTCTAGATAATATCGATGGACTTTATTGTTTTGAATGTTTTTATCAGGGAACATTTAATTTTGTACCGTAGAAACACTAATTGGTTCCACATGGAGACACCAGGTCTACACATTCATATTTTCTAGGGAGACTGCTAGCG